>NC_048583.1:59433753-59633753 GCF_013265735.2 Oncorhynchus mykiss | reverse complement strand
GACTCCCTTATACTTCCTCCTGAAATTCACATGTTTAGTGAAGATACTCTATGGCAACATGCTCTTCTGTGTGGTATAGTTGGAATAACTTCTAGATCAGGCTGTTCAATTGCGGTCCTGGAGGGCCTGAACACTTCTGTTTTTTGTTTCTACCCAGCCTGGTCTCATAGACTAGACGTAACACAGATGACGGAACATAGATAGACGTAACATAAATGTAAATCCGAGGACATTCAAATTAGTATGATATGTTACGTTTGGTATGTTTACATAACATAGATAGTTATTTAAAGGAAACCTTCACCCACAAGTTATCTTTTGGTATTTGTTTCATTAGTCCATTGTTGACATAGTCCCAAAATGTTTTGCTTGTCAACACTCAAGATATGTAATTTACATAATACAGAAATCATCCCAGGTATGATGCAAAACGCAGCATCGTACGATGCAAAATGCAGCATCGTACGATACAAAAACGCGGCATCTCATGATACAAAGCTCATCATACAGGGATCATTTCTGTATTTTGAATGTTACACAACTTGAAAACAGGGAATTGTATTGATTTATTGCCATCTCACTCGCTGACATCCCTTTTTATCATATGTCAGGTATTTCCCCACTTTTACAAGCGGCATGCTTGAGATATCCCCCGAATGCAATAGATTAGACATCTGGAGGGATGGCTCATGGTTAAAGGTTGCGTGGTTTTATGGTTATTGGTTATCGGTTATGTCACTCAATCCAGAGGCAGTAAAGAGATTCCTAAGTGTGTTAGCTAAGACCCAAGCAGCAAATACGTCAAATGACATTGAACGGCATCAATCACTTTGTCTATTACGATTGTTTGAATTGCTGAAGAATCTTAAGGCACTATTCCTGCAGATGTCTTACTGATCAAGGAAAAATTTTGTTTAATCATCAAATTGAATCTGGAATCTAATGCTGATTACACATGCAGATGTACAGTGATGTGTGACTGTCCTCATATGGATACCACACGGCTGCACACAATTCATGTCTGTGTGTCTACCGTTACCAGAGATCTGTATATAATGATGAGTTGCTCATGTCTCCTCCCTAACAATGGGAGTCATTGTCCCAAAGGCAGGAAGACAGGTTGATAAGCTTAGGTTTAAAATAAGCCCATAGAAGCACATTGGACACATTTTTTGAAAGATTTTTGGCAAAAGTGAAAACTCTCGCTTCACATCTTCCTCTCTGCCTTTACTCTTGCTGTACAGACGTAGGATCTTCATTTGATCACCTTGTTGTTGTAGGAAATGTCCTGCACAGCAGAAAATGCAAACTTGAATATACTACAAGGTTTAAAAAGGCTTCTAAAGTTTGTAATTTCCCCTTTAACATAGACTTGATTTGCTCCAATGAAAAATGTATCAACCCCAACAATTATAATCCACACAACAATTCAAATGTCTTATTGCTGCAGGATTATTTTTATTTCTGTGAGAAACTGGTCAAATTCAGATCCTATATCTGTAGGTTCATTTGCAGTTGTCGAAAGACAACAGCCACAGAGATTTCTTCAACAATTCCAGACCTTCAAGGTCACGAGAACAATACGGACACCTCTGATTTATCCCTTGGTGGATAAAGATATCTGTCAACAAACCTTGTGAGTGGAAATAGGCCATCGTGGGCTGAGAATATGATTTTGGATTTCATACGACACACGAAATTCACACCATAAATGGAAAGTTAGCTCCAACGAGGGATCATAGCCTGGGTGTCATGCTGTGAGCTAGATCTCCTGTATCTATTTTCTAGAATCGCAAACAAAAAGCAATGTGAAAATCATCTTCTTATCTCTGCACCTAATATAACACATTTTAGTGGATCAGAACAAAATGGATGGGAATGCCTCTGACTTGATCATGTGAAAAAAATGTATTACTTTTGACAGGTCCGTCTGAAACAGAGCAGTGATCTGGTTGCCCTTGAATGGTAACTCTGTGATGAAAGTGCCCTAAAATAGGCCTGCGTGAGTTCAGTGGAAGTGTTCTTTCGATTGGCAAAACAAATGTCATTTAAGTCTATAAATATTGATTGAAATTGAGCAGAAGAGGTACATCCCTTTAGTGAGTGCTGTACAAAAAAAATGAACCTCAAATTCTTTTCACGTTTGACAATTAACATATGAGAAAATTGGTTTAAGTCCAAAACTCTGAATTAATGTAGGGAGACCAGGCCAGCTGCTGCTCCCCTACCACCCAACCCCATTGAGGGATCACCATCACTGTCTGGCATTCATCTCTATTTACATGGGCGTCACATCCCCCCCGATTCAACTCAAACCAACATACAGAGGTAGCGTGGAGAGAAATGTTGTTATAGAATGAAAAAAAAAAAGAGTTGTTTTTTCTATTGAAAGAAAGTTCAATAGAAATGATGAAGTCATCTGTGGAAATCCAGACACGCTTAAATAATTATAGGATTATATAAAAAAGACTGGCAGTCCATCTGTGTAATGGCATGGTTTAATTCTACACGCCCTGACAGATATTGGATATGTAACAAAATTATAAATATATTATTACACAGTTTTATACAAAGAGCATGTTGTCCACTGTTGTTACATGCTCAAGTGAGGGAAAGGGTGTAGAACTGACCACTATCTGGGATAACAACAGACAAAGAGTTAAACTGCTCAACCATTATATGGCACAAACATGTAACTACACCCACAGATGGGCTATCCAAAGTCGGTTGCACACCAGCCCGGCTGAATCTAATTGCCTGAAAGATGTTGGCTAGCTTACTAGCTAGTCTCTGCTAATTCCAGACTCAAGACCTGGTTAGACTGTTTCAAGTTATCAAGAATGGTGAGTGACTAACTGTGTACTGTTCCCTTTCAGTCGGTCATTCAGTATAACAGTCAACGACCAATCATATTCACCTGAAAACTGAAATCTCACCCAATGGGACAATGGATGCTGAGCCCGCCCTCAGAAGCACTGCCTTCCTCGCTATAATACCAGGGCCTGTATTCATTTTCTAAATTATTTGATCTTCTGCTGGCCTGAAGTAAGAACGTGTCACGTAATTTACAAACTTTTCAAGCACACGAAGACTATGACAGTCGACTCTGACTTAGGCGTCAGTTAGTGGGGAGAGAATACTAGTCCCCTTAGATGTTGCAGTTTTTGGTCTTGGTTTTTGTGTCTGCTAAAAGCTAACTACATTCTGCTCTGCTTGAGTAGTAGCTAATGCTTCTTTGCTTGGGTAGGATTAAGAATAAGTGTCCAGTGGTAAGAGTAAGTTCAAAAAGGCTAACCAGCCAAGTTTGAACCTCCAAATGTGCCCTAGGATGCCAAGATTGTGCAAAGCTGTCATCAAGGCAAAGGGTGGCTAGTTTAAAGAACCTCAAATATAAAATCTATTTTGATTTGTTTAACACTTTTTATGGTTACTACCATATGTGGTATTTCAGAGTTTATGTTTTCACTATTATCCTACAATGTAGAAAATAGTAAAAATAAAGAAAAACCTAGAAACTTTTCACTATTACTGTACGTGGATATCCACGTTTATGATCAGCTTTTGTTTCGCTAATCCAGCTCGGGGAAGGGCGCTTTCTGAGCAGTGTCTTACTCATTTCTCCCTGGCGTATGACAGCAAAGGACAAGGGTTTCCAACAAGTCAATTCGTCAAATTTCTTCCCTGCTAGAGCTGCCCCGGTCAACTTTAAGTGCTGTTATTGTGAAGTGGAAATGTCTAGGAGCAACAACGGCTCAGCCATGAAGTGGTAGGCCACACAAGCTCACAGAACGGTACCGCAGAGTGCTGAAGCAAGTAAAAATCCTCAGTCTTGGTTGCAACACTCACTACCGAGATTCAAACTGCCTCTGGAAGCAACGTCAGCACAAGTTTCACGAAATGGGTTTCTATGGCTGAGCAGCTGCACACAAGCCTAAAATGACCATGTGCAATGCCAAGTGCCGGCTGGAGTGGTGTATGACAATGCCACAACCTCAAACAGTCACACTCCAAACTCCACTATGGCCAAGACCAAAGAGCTGTCAAAGGACACCAGAAACAAAATTATAGACCTGTACCAGGCTGGGAAGACTGAATCTGCAATAGGTAAGCAGCTTGGTTTGAAGAAATCAACTGTGGGAGCAATTATTAGGAAATGGAAGACATTATCACAAGAACGGTGAGCAAAAATCCCAGAACCACATGGGGGGACCTAGTGAATGACCTGCAGAAAGCTGGGACCAAAGTAACAAAGCCTACCATCAGTAACACACTACGCCGTCAGGGGCTCAAATCCTGCAGTGTCAGACGTGTCCCCCTGCTTAAGCCAGTACATGTCCAGGCCCGTCTGAAGTTTACTAGAGAGCATTTGGATAATCCAGAAGAAGATTGGGAGAATGTCATATGGTCAGATGAAACCAAAATATAACTTTTTGGTAAAAACTCAACTCGTCGTGTTTGGAGGACAATGAATGCTGAGTTGCATCCAAAGAACACCATACCTACTATGAAGCATGGGGGTGGAAACATCATGCTTTGGGGCTATTTTTCTGCAAAGGGACCAGGACGACTGATCCGTGTAAAGGAAAGAATGAATGGGGCCATGTATCAGCAAGGGCATTGAAGATGAAACGTGGCTGGGTCTTTCAGCATGACAATGATCCCAAACACACCGCCCTGGCAACGAAGGAGTGGCTTCATAAGAAGCATTTCAAGGTCCTGGAGTGTCCTAGCCAGTCTCCAGATCTCAACCCCATAGAACATCTTTGGAGGGAGTTGAAAGTCCGTGTTGCCCAGCACCAGACCCAAAACATCACTGCTCTAGAAGAGATCTGCATGGAGGAATGGGCCAAAATACCAGCAACAGTGTGTGAAAACCTTGTGAAGACTTACAGAAAACGTTTGACCTCTGTTATATACACCCTTTGTTGGCAATGACAAAGTACTGAGATAAACTTTTGTTATTGACCAAATACTTATTTTCCACCATAATTTGCAAATAAATTCATAAAAAATGAAAGAATGTGATTTTCTGGATTTTTTTTCTCATTTTGTCTGTCATAGTTGAAGTGTACCTATGATGAAAATTGCAGGCCTCTCTCATCTTTTTAAGTGGGAGAACTTGCACAATTGGTGGCTGACTAACTACTTTTTTGCCCCACTATGTCCCTCATAGTATGTTATACAGAGTGAAATGGAACGTACATTTATTAATATAACTACTGTTCCCTGAAGAAGGGAATGAGGTATTACATGTTTTGGCTCCGCCTAGTCAGAATTAAGGAAATTAATGTGAGCCCTGGTATTATAGACAGGAAGGCGGGGCAGGAAGGCGGGGCTTCGCCATCCATTGGACCGCTGGGCGTGATTTTAAGTTTTCAGGTGAATACGATTGGTCGTTGACTCCCCATAGTGTCACGAACCGGCTCAAAGCCCGTAACAAAAGGGAGACAACGTGGAGCTAAAGAGTAACAAAACATATATTTATTAAATAAAGTAAACTAAGTACAATATACAGTGGTGTGTGTAATCAGTAATCAGTAGTGTAAGTGAGTGTTTTGCATGCATGAATGTGATAATGCAGGGTGTTGAAAGGTGCCAAAGCAGACAACCAAAAGGCCACCAAGATACACAACAACATCTGTAGAGGTGTCTGCATGGAGAGAGTCTCCTCCATGAATGGGGAAGTGATGTATTTATCCTGGGAGACACCGGGCCCAGGTGTTTCCCATGTAGCTGATGACCCTCCCAACTCCGCCCACCGGCATCCTTATAAGGAAACAAGAACAAAGAGAGAATAGTAGTTATTTCATAGCTGTACGTTTTACCAGAGTGAAAGTACAAACGCTTCTCACGTTCAAACACACACACACACACACACGAGACACCCACATCAAAGCACGCCTCCAAAACACACATCTCGTTCTAGGTCGCATTTCCTGAAGAGGATCATTGAAACCGTTCAGCCCTCCTTTAATTACAGACTGTGCACCAATATTACATTTTAAATTCCTGTTTTATTAAATTAATTAATTAATTAAATATTCAATAAATCAATTTTTTTTCAACGAGTTAAGATGTCAAAATGCTGAAATATGGCATTTTTGCATGTCCCTCCGTGCACTCTGACTGTTAGGAAGATTTTAACCCACCTAACCACCAACATTTCTCAAAGTTTTCACCATCATAGTCATTTTGTTGCTTTGACAAAGTAATTTTAAGGTCAACCCTGTTACGTGAATTGAAAAATGTAACATCTAATAGTCAAATCACAGTGTAAAAGCCGGTGAGCTGCTTCTACTCTCTTATGCCATTTTCTGTTGTTTTGAGCGGGTGGAGAATAACAAGTCAACCCTGTTACTCATAGACAGACAGGCTAGAAATTGTTTTTGTGAAGCATCAATTGCCCCTCCCTGTTGCATACAACAAGCTTCCATTTCCCCCGTCATGAAGGGATTTATGGCTGATTTAAGATGAAAAAAATCAACCCTGTTACGGTCAACCCTGTTACGGTCAAACCTGTTACGGTCAAACCTGTTACTTTATTTGGCACTTAAAACCTGTTGGGACAAGCAATCCCGGATCCGGGAGCGTAATTATAGCCTCAAGCTCATTACCATAACGCAACGTTAACTATTCATGAAAATCGCAAATGAAATGAAATAAATATATTCATAAGCTTAGCCTTTTGTTAATTAACAACACTGTCATCTCAGCTTTTCAAAAAATGCTTTTCAACCATAGCTACACAAGCATTTGTGTAAGAGTATTGATAGCTAGCATAGCATTAAGCCTAGCATTCAGCAGGCAACATTTTCACAAAAACAAGAAAAGCATTCCAATAAAATCATTTACCTTTGAAGAACTTCGGATGTTTTAAATGAGGAGACTCTCAGTTAGATAGCAAATGTTCAGTTTTTCCAAAAATATTATTTGTGTAGGAGAAATCGCTCCGTTTTGTTCATCACGTTTGGCTAAGAAAAAAACCTGAAAATTCAGTCATTACAACGGCAAACTTTTTTCCGAATTAACTCCATAATATCGACAGAAACATGGCAAACGTTGTTTAGAATCAATCCTCAAGGTGTTTTTCACATATCTATTCGATGATAAATCACTCGTGGCAGTTTGGTTTCTCCTCTGAACAAAATGGAAAAATGCACGCACCTGGAGATTACGCAATAGTTTCGACGGAGGACACCGAGCGGACACCTGGTAAATGTAGTCTCTTATGGTCAATTTTCCAATGATATGCCTACAAATACGTCACAATGCTGCAGACACCTTGGGGAAACGACAGAAAGTGTAGGGTCATTCCTTGCGCATTCACAGCCATATAAGGAGACATTGGAACACCGCACATTCAAAATCTGGCTCACTTCCTGTATGAAATTTCATCTTGGTTTCGCCTGTAGCATTAGTTCTGTGGCACTCACAGACAATATCTTTGCAGTTTTGGAAACGTCAGTGTGTTTTCTTTCCAAAGCTGTCAATTATATGCATAGTCGAGCATCTTTTCGTGACAAAATATCTGGTTTAAAACGGGAACGTTTTTCATCCAAAAATGAAATACTGCCCCCAGAGGTTCAAGAGGTTTAGGGATTTACTATAGGCACTTTTTATTTAACCTTGAGATTGGAAAATTAGTTTTTAATTGAGTTGGAAATGTCCTAAATGTCATATCCTAATGTCCTAATGCCCCATTATTTTTATTTCTCCTTTGCACATTCTTCCATTGCAAATCTGCCATTCCAGTGTTTTACTTGCTATATTGTATTTACTTTGCCACCATGGCCTTTTTTTGCCTTTTACCTCCCTTATCTCACCTCATTTGCTCACATTGTATATAGACTTGTTTATATTGTATTATTGACTGTATGTTTGTTTTACTCCATGTGTAACTCTGTGTCGTTGTATGTGTCGAACTGCTTTGCTTTATCTTGGCCAGGTCGCAATTGTAAATGAGAACTTGTTCTCAACTTGCCTACCTGGTTAAATAAAGGTGAAATAAATAAATAAAATAAATTTATGATGTAAAAAGTATGTGAAATCATGCATTTTTTTTTACCAAGTTACATTTCTCAAAGGACACCGAATTTGTGGAATGACCCAAATACTAATAACATTTTTCCCAGTAACAACAGATGGAAAACGTCATTGCCTTCTGAACATACGGAACGCATATCGTGGCTATTGTTCTCCATGCTGTGTTTGCTGTAAAAGCATTGCAAGTAGGACGTTCATCCATGCAACACCAAAATCAATTCCTCTCGAATTACCTTCCAATATCGACAACCTTTCTGTGCGCTGAGCAGATGCAGCAATGGCAATTTGTATATGTGTTTTTTTTTAGCACTCCACAAGATTGAGTGAGGACTTGGAAAGATACGTGTTCAAATTAGGACAGGACGCCTGTCCTAATATGGACCCCGTACAGAGAGAGGCACAGTTTATGGCTTGATGAGTAGCAAGGTCAGAGTATTCTCATAGCCACTCTTCTTTGTCTAATGCTGGTATAAACACTTTGAGTCAGCACTGACAGTTGACATAATCTCTATTACTAAACATGATTTATTGTTAAAAAAAATAATAACTGAAAACCTATTGGGTCTTCCGTTCTACCACTTTTGTTGTTTTGCCCTCGTGGCGTTTTATCATTATGCATTTTTTATTCTTTCCACTTAGGCAGCGTAATGCATCTCCCTAGCACTTTAAGGTTTATAAAATACTATAAATGTCTTGGCTAATGTGTTTCTCTGGGTTTGCGGTTCTCTGGTATAATGTCTCAAAGGGCAGAGGATATTGTCTGGACAGAGATGAAAGCGCCATAGAATGTGAGGCTTTCAGCAAGAGAACATACCACATGGCTCTAAAAGCATTGTCAGAGGCTCGTGCCCTCCTAGAATCAATATTTGAAATGTAAGGTTATCCACTATTCAGGAAATTAGTGCTGCTCAATTTCTGGGATCCTTGTAAGCTGTAGTCAATGTCGAGAAAGTTTTGTAATTGAATAGTGACATATAAATTACAGCTTGGCTTTCGAAGATTTAATGTCAATTTGAGAATTGAGACAAGGACCAAATCCATCACTCGTTCACAGCAGATTCATGTGTATATTGAGCATATGAAGACTTTGACTCATATTATATCCATCTGTTATTTTACCAGGTAAGTTGACTGAGAACACGTTCTCATTTGCAGCAACAACCTGGGGAATAGTTACAGGGGAGAGGAGGGGGACGAATGAGCCAATTGTAAACTAGGGATTATAAGGTGACTGTGATGGTTTGAGGGCCAGATTGGGAATTTAGCCACCCCTGCGCTTACGATAAGTGACATGGGATCTTTAATGACCTCAGAGAGTCAGGACACCCGTTTAACGTCCCATCCGAAAGACGGCACCCTGCACTGCCCTGGGGCATTGGGATATTTTTTTTAGACCAGAGGAAAGAGTGCCTCCTACTGGCCCTCCAACACCACTTCCAGCAGCATCTGGTCTCCCATCCAGGAACTGACCAGGACCAACCCTGCTTAGCTTTAGAAGACTACATTACTTAACATTTCCTTGTAGCGTGTCGTTATAACATTCTATTTACAACTGGATCGGTGTGTCTTGATGGATTCAGACTTTAGCAGGTAATAAAATAATATATACTTAAAAAAAAAAAAAGAATCTAAACATGCATGGATTGATTTTGGAATGTAGACCAAAGTAAACTGTGTTGTCATTTTAATTACTACTGACAGTTGAGATACAGCATCTCTCAGTTTCAAAGAGGAATTGTGAAAGACATTGATGATTATCAACAACATCCATGTTCATAATACATGTTGCACAAACTTCGGCTTTTACAGAGAAATTCCTATCTTATACAAATCTCCAATGAATCAATTAAATGAGTTTGGACCTATTGTCGCCAGCTACGCTATTTAATTGTGTAATTCGTCTTTACAGAAAATGTCACATTACAGCTACATTCAGTTACTGCTGATCTTAAGAGAGCCTCTCGTGAATGTATAAATGATATGTCGTAAAACGATAGACAAACCTTCAGTATAAAGTCTGTAGAACAGGAGGTGGTCTAATCCATTCATATTTCACTGCTGGTAAATCTGCAGGGCTCATTGGTATTTCCCTTGTCATATTCTTGAGGAAATTAGTATGATTGGTTACTGAACGAAAGCAGGGGTGTTGGCGATATTGTCACCAAGTGATCCAGGAACAGCTGATTTATAACCCACTACTAGGGCCGTGTTTAGCGGGGTACAACCATAGAGATACAATATATTACATAACCTGATCTAACTTTATATATGTGTTCCAAATCATGACATTTGCTTGTCAAAATTATTACTTCAAGGACGCAAGAAACTCGAAGGGTTAAGGTTAGGCATTAAAACCTATGTGGTTAAGGTCAGGGTATTGGTTAGGGTTAGGCATTAACCCCTATGTGGTTAAGGTCAGGGTATTGGTTAGGGTTAGGCATTAAATCCCTATGTGCTTAAGGTCAGGGCATTGGTTAGGGCTAGTTTGTCGGTCGAGTGAGAAGGTGAGAGAAGCAATGGAGAGCAAACCAAAATGTGACTGTGGGCCTTGTCCTAAGCAGAACGTTGGGCGAACAGACCCAGAACGTTGGGCGAATAGACCATCATTTTAAACTTGCCCACCAACTTGTACTATCAAATAGAAACACGCTATGCTTGCGAGGTGGCTCTCGGCCCGAGAGACGACAGCAGAAGATACAGGCCAAACCGTAAGTCAACAGACAGTGGTGGTGGTACCCAGCCGAATCCGATGGAGAGTGGTGGTGGTACCCAGCCGAATCCGATGGAGAGTGGTGGGGGTACCCAGCCGAATCCGACAGACAGTGGTGAGGGTACCCAGCCGAATCCAACAGACAGTGGTGAGGGTACCCAGCCGAATCCAACAGACAGTGGTGAGGGTACCCAGCCGAATCCAACAGACAGTGGTGAGGGTACCCAGCCGAATCCAACAGACAGTGGTGAGGGTACCCAGCCGAATCCGACAGAGAGTGGTGGTGGTACCCAGCCAAAGAGCAGTGGGATGCTGGCATGCGAATGTCAGCAATTGGAGATGCTGCGAGTTCTCATCAAATCAAATGTATTTATATAGCCCTTCGTACATCAGCTGATATCTCAAAGTGCTGTACAGAAACCCAGCCTAAAACCCCAAACAGCAAGCAATGCAGGTGTAGAAGCACGGTGGCTAGGAGAAACTCCCTAGAAAGGCCAACACCTAGGAAGAAACCAGGCTATGTGGGGTGGCCAGTCCTCTTCTGGCTGTGCCGGGTGGAGAATTATAACAGAACATGGCCAAGATGTTCAAATGTTCATAAATGACAAGCATAGTCAAATAATAATAATCCCAGGCAGAACAGTTGAAACTGGAGCAGCAGCACGGCCGGGTGGACTGGGGACAGCAAGGAGTCATCATGTCAGGTAGTTCTGAGGCATGGTCCTAGGGCTCAGGTCCTCCGAGAGAGAGAGAAAGAAAACTCACACGAGAGTGCTCTGAAATCAGAATAAATAGCCAGAATGAATTTGCGAATGCAAGAGATATGCTAACTGGATAACTGTCATTCAAGTTCTTGCTAGCTAACCAAATGACACCTGAATCCCTAGCTGTGTATAGCTACCGGAAAACGATATGAGGGGAACAAGTCATTCACTCAACCACTCCTCAAATGACATGACATCCTCCTAGCAGCTAGCTAGCTAATGTTAGGCCTCGTGTTTTTAGGTTGCTACATAAATAGATACGCTAGACTATTAGCCACGTTTTGACTGACTTGTGATCATTGCTTTTGCTAGTTTGACTGTATTGACATTCCCAGCCTGAGTTACATTTCTCAGTTTTTGTCCAGAATAGTATGTAAAAGAAACTGAAAGAGTGCCTCCTGAATGGAAGCAGAAAACAATGTACCAGGCCAGCTGTGATTTACAACCTGATAGCAACATTTGTTGGATTACCAAGAAATGTATTGGTGAATTATATTAATCATGCATTGAACTACATCCATCTATTCTGCCAAAAATGCCTTGTGTACATCATGGAACTCTGAGTCAAATAGAACCTATTTTTAAAACCTCACACAGTCGGTTTTATAGTTTAAACTGCAAATGTAATATTTTTTACTGATATTATGGTTGTCTGTTTCAAATCTGCAAAGTAGTTAAAATGCTGTCAGTTCCACTTTAAACTTTAGGTCACCTTGTGTGCTAAATGTGAAATATTTTTTTGCAATTGGAAGTAATAGATGTACATTTCGATTGGGAAATGCTTAATAGTTGTGTTTTTGTATTTTTTATGATTGGGTCCTACTGGCTTATTACTACTGTATGTCCGAGTTCATGGACTGCTTATCCTTTACCATCATGTTGTGTGTGACTGCTGTCTTTCCATCGGCCCTATGCAGTGGTGTCTGCAGAACTGGGTATACTCTAATTCTGCCTGAAAGTTTCCAAACGGCCCGCCTAGCGAAGGAAAGATCCTATGTTTTCCTATGTTTTTATGTGTTTAAAAAAATACAAAAATGTCCACAACAAAGCTTAAACCACATCAATCTAATTGGGTGGGCCTGTCAGGGCCTGGCTCCCCAGTGGGTGGGCCTCTGTTGGGCGATTAGGCCTGGCTCATAGTTGAAGTTCCAATTTATCGCAAAGGTTTTCGATGAAGTTGAGGTCAGGGCTCTGTGCAGGCCAGTCAAGTTCTTCCAGAACAATCTCGACAAACCATTTCTGTATGGACATTGCTTTGTGCACGGGGGCATTATCATGCTAAAACAGGAAGTGCCTTCCCCAAACTGTTGCCACAAAGCTGGAAACACAGAATCGTTTAGAATGTTATTGTATCCCGTAGCGTGTAGATTTCCCTTCACTGGAACTATTAAGTTCTCCAGAGAACATGGTTTCACTGCTCCAGAGTCCAATGGCGGCGAGCTTTACACCAATTCAGCCGACACTTGTTATGGTGATCTTAGGCTTGTGTGCCGCTGCTCAGCCATGGAATCCCATTTCATGAAGTTCCCTACGACCAGTTCTTGTGCCGACGTTGCTTCCAGAGGCAGTTTGGAAATCTGTAGTGAGTGTTGCAACCGAGGACAGACCATTTTTACGCGCTTCAGCACTCGGCGGTCCCATTCTGTGAGCTTCTGTGGCCTACCATTTCACGGCTGAGCCGTTGTTGCTCCTAGACATTTCCACTTCAGAACAACAGCACTTAGAATTGACCTGGGGTGGCTCTAGCAGGGCAGCAATTTTACGAACTGACTTGTTGGAAAGGTGGCATCCTATGACGGTGCTATGTTGTAAGTCACTGAGCTCTTCAGTATGGGCCGTTCTACTGCCAATGTTTGTCTATGGAGATTGCATGGCTTTGCGTTTGATTTTTTTTTTTTAAACCTTTCAGCAAATTGAAGGCGTGTCCACATACTTAAGCCATGTAGTGTCCTAGCCACTGCTTTTAACTCAGAAACAAGTGTGGAATAATGCAGAAGGCAATCACATTGTGTAGCTACATCACATAACTTTTCCCCACCCTCTGGTGGACATAGGAAAAATGTTGTATAATAAATGTCACGCTAGGTATGGTGAACAATACATTACGTTTTGGTAACCTCTCTGCACTTTCCAAACGGGACGCAAGGTCTGAGCGATAAATAATCCTCGTCCACCTGGCTGTAGTCTCTCCAGTAAGGCCGTAGTTCAGTCCCCCTCCTGCCAGGTGGCTGCCTTGTCAGCATTCCTCCAGGGCCATCATGGTCACATGCTGACACATTGAGGAGCAATCTCCCTGATTAAGAGGCACGCTATATGACAGTAACAATGGGGAAATTCATCAGACAACCTCTGACTGAGGAAAAAATCTAACTCCATGCAAAGTTTTTCCCAATTGGCATATACACTGAGTGTACAAAACATTAAGAACACCTGCTCTTTCCATGACATAGACTGACCAGGTGAAAGCTATGATCCTTATTGATTGCACTTGTTAAACTCACTTCAAATCAGCGTAGATGAAGGGGAGGAGACAGGTTAACAAGGATTTTTAAGCATTGAGACAAAGATTGTGTATGTTTGCCATTCAGAGGGTGAATGGACAAGACAAAATATTTAAGTGCCTTTGAACAGGATATGGTAGTAGGTGCAAGGCGCACCAATGTCAACAACTGCAACACTGCTGGGTTTTTACTCTCAACAGTTTCCTGTGTGTATCAAGAATGGTCCATCATCCAATGGACATCCAGCCAACTTGACACAACTGTGGGAAGCATTGCAGTCAAAATGGGCCAGCATCCCTATTGAATGCTTTCGACACCTTGTAGAGTCCATGCACCAATCAATTGAGGCTGTTCTGAGGGTAAAAGGGGGTGTACAACTCAATATTAATCTACAGTAAATTCTTAACAGACTGTAAGCAAATAGTGCATTTGTCTTTTATACTGATAACAAGGTCAAACAGGTGCCATTAATACAGGTAATGAGTGGAGGACAGAGGAAGAAGACGTTACAGGTCTGTGAGAGCCAGAAATCTTTCTTGTTTGTAGTTGACCAAATACTTTTTTTCCACCATAATTTGCAAATAAATTCATAAAAAATCCTACAATGTGATTTTCTGGATTTTTTTTCTTCTCATTTTGTCTCATAGTTGAAGTGTAGCTATGATGAAAATTACAGGCCTCTTTCATCTTTTTAAGTGGGAGAACTTGCACAATTGGTGGCTGACTAAATACTTTTTTGCCCCACTGTACATCATTATACTTCCATTCATTTGTATGGGTGACCTTCAGACGAGTCCTGTGACACTTGTGGGAGTCGTAAAGCAAAACAGAAAAAAACATTGTGTTCGTAAGTGTTTGCCTCTTTCCACAGTGAGTCATATTAGTTTGTAGCCCAAACGGTTCGGACTCTACAAACAGAAGTTGGCACATCAGCCTTACTGACATCAGATGAGTCCCGTGGGGCTTGTGGGGGGGAGCAAAAGGAGAGCAAAAGGAGAACACCATCGTGTTTGTGAGAGTCTCATCTTTCCATAGTTTGTAGGCAAAACCATCCGGATGCAACAGAGGTCTTCTTGAGAAGACCGATTTTCGGGATGATTTATTTCACCTTTATTTAACCAGGTAGGCTAGTTGAGAACAAGTTTCATTTACAACTGCGACCTGGCTGTCTCACGTTCAGACAAACACCGCTGTAGCTCGGCCACCTTCCACCGCAGATGCAGAGGGCCGACATCGGAGGATGGGTGGATTGAGACAGCCCATACAAAAATGTATCATTTATCAATATTGCATAGAAACTATTATAAAATACTACTTGCGAACGGAATGTAAAATGTTTGTACACATTGATAAATCACACTTTTTCTAACAATCCCACGATCGTCATACACACACCAGTAGGAGATAACCATTGTTCTCAGCCTCAGTGCTCCTGCATGACCTTGGCTATTAAGCATTTCAAAACATATGTGGTCAAAATCATCTCTTTAAACCCTGTGGGGGATATACAACAGGGTACTATGATATACAATGGTGCAACCGGGGAAAAAAGGAAACGCATCCGAGACTGAAATAGAGGTGATAGTGTCAGAGGTTGAGTGCAACTAAAAAGTTTTACTTGGCTCAGTTGTGGCTTGTAAAAAAATACAACCGGGTGGGGGGGGGTGAATGCTGTGAATGCTGTGAATGCTGTGAATGCTGTGAATGCTGCCTCCTCCGAATGCCAGTTAGTGGCGGAAATGAAGAAAAATTGGTCTGATCTCAAGTTAATGGCATTTAGTAGCTCACAGGCGAGACATTGGGGCAACAGGATGGGGGCAGAGTGAGACCAGCCTCTCTCCTGTAGTACTAAGAATTGCCGGCATCATTGGTGATACGTTACTGTCAGGGATATTACGGGGCGTGGGGGGGGGGGGGGGGTGACAGTGACCCCAGCCCCGTGTCTGACTCAAGGCCATCGCAAGTTCAGGTTGAAGGTAAGGATACAGCTCATCAATTTCATCAAATTAATATTTATTTATCATGATATTCGAAAACAAATTGTTTCACATAAGTAACAAATAAGTAACTGTAGGCTAATAACGAATCAAATAATTTGACAAGGCATTGAGACAAGTTAAACATTTCTGTTGCAGAGTGACTAGCAGAGATCCAGTGCCAGTACCACCCAGGGGGAGTCAACTCATGCCAGTGCCACCCAGGTGGAGTCAACTCATGCCAGTGCCACCCAGGGGGAGTCAACTCATGCCAGTGCCACCCAGGGGGAGTCAACTCATGCCAGTGCCACCCAGGGGGTGTCAACTCATGCCAGTGCCACCCAGGGGCAGTCAACTCATGCCAGTGCCACCCAGGGGGTGTCAACTCATGCCAGTGCCACCCAGGGGGTGCCAACTCATGCCAGTGCCACCCAGGGGGTGTCAACGCATGCCAGTGCCACCCAGGGGGAGTCAACTCATGCCAGTGCCACCCAGGGGGTGCCAACTCATGCCAGTGCCACCCAGGGGGTGCCAACTCATGCCAGTGCCACCCAGGGGGTGTCAACTCATGCCAGTGCCACCCAGGGGGTGTCAACGCATGCCAGTGCCACCCAGGGGGTGTCAACTCATGCCAGTGCCACCCAGGGGGTGTCAACTCATGCCAGTGCCACCCAGGGGGTGCCAACTCATGCCAGTGCCACCCAGGTGGAGTCAACTCATGCCAGTGCCACCCAGGTGGAGTCAACTCATGCCAGTGCCACCCAGGTGGAGTCAACTCATGCCAGTGCCACCCAGGGGGTGTCAACGCATGCCAGTGCCACCCAGGGGGAGTCAACTCATGCCAGTGCCACCCAGGGGGTGCCAACTCATGCCAGTGCCACCCAGGGGGTGCCAACTCATGCCAGTGCCACCCAGGGGGTGTCAACTCATGCCAGTGCCACCCAGGGGGTGTCAACGCATGCCAGTGCCACCCAGGGGGTGTCAACTCATGCCAGTGCCACCCAGGGGGTGTCAACTCATGCCAGTGCCACCCAGGGGGTGCCAACTCATGCCAGTGCCACCCAGGGGGTGTCAACTCATGCCAGTGCCACCCAGGGGGTGCCAACTCATGCCAGTGCCACCCAGGTGGAGTCAACTCATGCCAGTGCCACCCAGGTGGAGTCAACTCATGCCAGTGCCACCCAGGTGGAGTCAACTCATGCCAGTGCCACCCAGGTGGAGTCAACTCATGCCAGTGCCACCCAGGTGGAGTCAACTCATGCCAGTGCCACCCAGGTGGAGTCAACTCATGCCAGTGCCACATCAAGTAGGGAGCCAAGGGAGCTGACTGACACGGTCTTGAAAAAAAACAAGATGACATCAATAACTCCATCCTCGAAAGGAACAATAAATTGAATGTGATTTGCATTCTATTAAATAACACAAAGGATTCGCTAAAGAAACTGGTCACATGTGAAAATCAAATGTTCTCTTGGACGAATAAATTAAACTACAATCAAGTGTGCACTTTTTAATTAATTCCTTACTCTACAGAATTAAATTATATGCTAAATGGACTTGCGGCCAATGCATTGGGAGGTGGGAGAGGTCGTAGGGTCGTCAGGTCTGTCCTACTATAGCGGGACGCCATGTTTTGGAGCACACTGCAAGTCATTACGATATGGCAAGCCTTTTTCAGGTCGATATTGCAATGCGCCACCATCAGAAGACAAGCACATTCACAGATGGATGTGTCACGGTAGTCATCAGTCAGGGTTTTAGCGGATAACATCTGTCTTCTACAAAAATAAACAATTGTGACAATTCAAGTTGCTTTAGCAAAGGCAAATACATTTCAAATGTGTAGGCAATACTCACCAATAAGCCATCGCCAAGAGCTCCAACCTGCAGGCGAAGGCCAACATTGCTGTTCGGCAGAATGAACAAGTTGTGTGTTCCACCTGGCCACCACATTCAGCAGCATCACATTTCTCCTGCATGTTAAGTGATTGGAAGCCTAGTTGAACTCATTTTGGGATCGTGATTTTATGGCGATGTGGTAGACGTCTATTGCTCTGATCGTATTTGGGAACCCATTGATGGCAAAGAAACCCATCTCGACTTCCACTTGTTGTGCGATGGAGAAAATGGATGCAACTATTGATTTGGCTGGTGATTGCATCCAAAACAGTATCAATCGGCTCATCAAGGGTTGTGCTACAAATACAAGGAAACAATTTAAATGATTCATTTCACAATTTAACACATTTTCAACATATATTTTTCCCCATTCTACCTTATTCCACCACTTGGCACTGTGCGTAGGCCTATGGTTATGGCTGTGCTGTAAAATTTACATTTACGCACACTCATATTTTATAAATCTCACATTTTGCATGGAAATGAACCAACGCATGGTTTACATACAGATTTCTGCCTTTCTGATAAATGAGGCCCCAGATATGTCTAGCTTAAACTGACTGATTTTAAAATGGGGATTTGTTTTTATTTTGTCACTTAGATTGACGCGCAGGTTGCGTCAATAGACCCTTCAGCCTTAATATGAACTCATGCAGAATTAAGCATTTCTTGTAGTAAAAGGCTACACCAAATGTAGGCTAGATTTTTTACTCGGGACAGGAGTTCTCATCATCCTGAGAGAATTGTGAATGAGCAGTTCAAAACTATCTGTAGAGGTGCCATCTTCATCAGCATCATACAAGCTGATAGTAGCCTAGGCTATTTGACCATAACATATGCATCCAAGCCAAACTGAAATCTTGTTTTCACAGCTTTCTATTTCCTTATAACTGGTCAAACTGAATGTTTGGAAATTTTGCAATTTTTTTTACCTTTTTAGGTCTTTGCTCTATGAAAGAAGCAAAGAGGACAGGGAAAACGTTGCGATGTCAGCTAGATTGAAGCAATCATTCTATTGATTTATGACATTATTCTGCTGTGCAAGGGTGTATTTAGTCTTTTAGGGCAACATATAGGACTTTATGAAGCTGCATGTATCTAATTATAGACATGTTGACAAAAAAGTAGTCTACTGAAATGTCAGAAATTATAAACAGAAACGTGTCTAAATCAGGCAAAAAAAACAACAAAAACTGCACCCCTTCAAATCCTTCCCGCAGTCTGACTAGCAGACAGTGCATTTTCTATATATATATATATATATATATTTATTTTTTTTACCTTTATTTAACTAGGCAAGTCAGTTAAGAACAAATTCTTATTTCCAATGACGGCCTAGGAACAGTGGGTTAACTGCCTCTTCAGGGGCAGAACGACAGATTTGTACCTTGTCAGCTCAGGGGTTTGAACTTGCAACCTTCCGGTTACTAGTCCAACGATCTAACCACTAGGCTACCCTGCCTAGCGGGTTAGTCGGGTGCAGACCTCAGATTTTCACTTAATCATGTATAGTTACGGGCGGTTACGGGTGGGTTATTAGCAATTGCATGCAGGCACCAGTTAACAAACATCTGACCTGAGCACCACTAGTGGTTACTAAAATCTGATTTTAAACCTACACCTAACCACACTGCTAACCCTAATTGGTATAGCCAATTTTTACTTTGCAGCCAGCCTATTATTTCCTGGGATTGGCATTTAAAACATGCTACCCAGGATTTATTTTAAAGCAAGCTTGTCCCTTTTCAGTGCAAATCTGTTTGTCCTCTCTCTCTGAAGAAGCAGTGTATTAATCTGACTACAAAAGGAACATGGAGTTATCATTTGTTGATGCAGGAAGATGAATTATTGGCTCATTTTCTAACTTTGTCTGAACCATAGGTGGGGGTTGTCCTCCAGCCACAGTAAGGTCGTCCTCCAGCCACAGTAAGGTCGTCCTCCAGCCACAGTAAGGTCGTCCTCCAGCCACAGTCAAAGTGAAAAACATTCCAGGGAGGCAGTAATGATTAATTTAGCTACCTGACACCTGACTTCATGGAGCAGCGCTTGGTTAGCGATTTGTTTGTAATTGAGATGAGTTACGAGCAGTGTGAATGCCAGGAGCTACTACCCACTAATGACACCGTGAGAGATGTGGATCTAGTTTTTCTTCATAATTATTGTTGGTAAAGTATGCAGTGTGACAAATGCATTAATCCTATAGTTAGAGAGTAATCACACTGCGTCTACCGGTCTCCAGTCTCCTCCTGAATGTACCACATTAACACTATGCAAGCCGGTTGATGTCTAGAAATCCTTCCCTGTTCCTTCATTTTGTTTTTTTAAGATATATTTTTTTAGGGGTTTTCGCAATTATTGAGACACATGAGACAGAGAGCAGGGCGGACTGCCGAAGCCTGTGTTATTTCATTATTATGGGACATAAAACAGTGATGCAATCTGAAGTGGACTGCCGAGTTGCACACCAATTCTGTGAAATAAATGTCCATTAGTGTCTTTACATGATCTGTTGCTATATTGAATCAAATGAAACGTCTTGCATTTTAAAATAGGTTTAGCTGAGAAAAATGGAAGACACTGAAAAAAAAAAAATGGTCCAGGTGGAGTATGGTCTATCATTAAAAGTAGTTACATGTACCTGTGTGGTAACCTAGTAACCCTGTAAATTACACAGCAGTCATATATTCTTCCTGTGTGTCTACCTGGTTAATGCATATCCAACAGTAACAGCTCCCATTGCTGACCATTGAAGAAACACTGGTTGTATGTATTTTCCTCCAATCCGAACCACTTATTTCCACAGTCTGTTTAAGTTAATGGAACTTTATAACCTATAACCTGCCCGTTAGTCTTGAAGTTGCAATTGGTCAGTTGCAATTACATTGAACAGTTCTCTCTGTGTCATAACAAAATGTATTCCATGTAAGAAGCTGACCATTGTTGCATATGACATCACATGTGTCTCGTTTCAGGAAACTAGGCGTATGTCGTACGTCATTACTTTACAGGAGAGGCATTTGAATACAATTCAATTTTTAAAATCAAAATATGTTTGTTTTTTTGTTGCAGAAATGCCTTCTGGAACGTGTGAATTTTCATGTGTTTTAATATCAAACTTGTATTCCATCAGTAAATACGAATAAAATTGTTAAAATTACAAGCCTAGTTGGTTTAGCCACGGAAAAAGTCAGGAACCTTCCCGCTAGTCATGATTGGCTGATAATGTATGGGCTGGACATGCCGGGAGATTAATTTTGATTGGTCTCCCATGTAGCATGCTTCTGTCTATAACGTGAGCTGCTGAGTACGTGTTGAATGTCCTTTCTACCATGCCGTGTTTGAAAGATTTAACGTTAGCCGTCGAGAACTACAAAAGTTTTGCTACTTTTCTCAACAACATTGATGCCCGAAATCTAGCAGGCGCTATCGACATATCAAATGGGAAATGTGATGGGCTACTTTCTGCACACGCCACGGTCGGTGTGAACCCGGAGTGACTTGACAACGCTGGCCAAACAAGATGTAGCTGCTAATAAAACCGAGGTAAACGGTTTCAGTCAGATGGGAAGCATTCATCCATGTAAGAGTCTAGCTACATTTCCAGATATTATAAATTTCTAATTTAGTCAGAAAGTCATTTTCATTGTAAGTTAAAAGTGTACTGTTCCGCTAGGTAGCGAACGTTAACTTGCTGGCTCGCTATCTAACGTTACGTGTATGAGCTGTGCAGTAATATTATTCTAATCAGAAATCCACTTGCATTACCAGTTATAGCCTAATGTTAGCTAGCGAACATTGAACCTAGTTGGTTCTCTCTTTAACTACCTGCAAATTCATACTAGAGCGATGACAATGTTCGTATTGCTAGTAGTATGAGTTGGGATTATGCCGGTTCATTGTTTGGCTAGCTAACTATATGCCTAAATAAAATACTGATTATATGACCCATCAAGTTAGCCAAGTGTGTCTGGGGGTGATTACAGTCATCTATTGTATTTCGTGAACATGTGTACATGTCTAAACAACAGTGACCCAACCACTTATCTAGACGTATCTGGGGTTGGTTATAGCATTTCCTTCACATGACCCATCAATTTAGACCAGTGTGTCAGGTACTGTATACGTCATCTCATAATTATGAAATATTTTCATCTGGACACTTCCTGTTTTTGATATTGCTGTTATGCAAGAAACCATTTCACTGTAGCGTTTACACCTTCTGTATCATATGCATGTGACAAATACATTTAGATTTTATTACATTTAGCGTGTGTTTACGAGAGACTGTAATGTGAAGAACATGACCTGCACCAAAGTCAGATTTGGATATAGGCCAAGGACTAGATAAAGGGTATTTTTACCTGGAGGTTTTCCTCATTGAAATATTTGGTTGTTTACTAAACTACTCACTATGTTCAGTACATAGCTTCATGTGAATCCTTAAAGAGATGGGTGGGGCTAAAGCTTAAGAGGGTGTGAACGATGCTGAATGGGTGTAGACAAAGAAGAGCTCTCCAGTAGGTCTACCAAAACTTTCAAGGGCCATTACAAAGCTATAAGTTTATCATCTTTCAAAGCAGAATTACTTTCCCATTGTTCCTCAACTGCAGTGTATGATACACAATTTTCTAGCTCTAGGTCTCCACTTTTATCTACTGTAAAAAATAAACTTTGTAAAAATGTTGCTACATGAGACGGAATCGAGGCGGTCTGTCACATATATATGAATGTAAAACAGTGATGTTTTGGGATGCATCATTATGTTATGAGATGTTCCTTTATCTGACTGTTGATGGTTGGCATCTCTGGACTGTTCAACTGTACCACACTGTACACCAGCCATGTGTCTGAGGAACCCAGTGGGCCCCCTCCTCCAAAAAACCCATTTAGAAGGCCGAAGGGGTCAACGAAAGCTGCCAATATGTAGGTAAGTCAGATTTGGCAGGGATTGCAAACTATTACGGGCTACAAAGGGATACAAAGCCGTGAGCAGCTCAGTGACGCAAGCCTACCAGAAGAGCTAAATGCCTGTTATGCATGCTTCGAGGAAAACAACACTGACGCATGCATGAGAGCACCACCTGTTCCGGACGACTGTGTGATAACGCTCTCCGTATTCGATGTGAGCAAAACCTTTAAACAGGTCAATATTCACATGGCTGCGGGGCCAGATGGATTACCAGGACGTGTACTCAAAGCATGCGCGGACCAACATTTTTAACCTCTCCCTGACCGAGTCTCTACTACCTACATGTTTTAAGCAGACATCCGTAGTCGCTGTGCCCAAGAAAGCAAAGGTAATCTGCTGAAATTACTTCCTTCCCGTAGCACTCACGTGGGTTGCGATGAAGTGCTTTGAAAGGCTGGTCATAGCTCAAATCAATACCATCATCCCGGAAACACTAGACTAACTCCAATTCGCATACCGCCCCAACAGATCCACAGATGATGCAATCTCAAGTGCACACCACACTGCCCTTTCCCACCAGGACAAAAGGAACCCCTATGTGAGAATGCTGTTCATCAACTACAGCTCAGCGTTCAACACCATAGTGCCCACAAAGCTCACCACTAAGCTAAGGACCCAGGAAATAAACATTTCCCTCTGCAACTGGATCCTGGACTTCCTGACGGGCCGCCCCCAGGTGGTAAGGGTAGGAAACTACCCTTACATCTACCCTTACATCTACCACGCAGATCCTCAAGACTGGGGGCGCCCCCTCGGGGGCCTGTTTGCTCCACCACACTACAGTGTGATGCCAGGACAACAACCTCTCCCAAAATGTGAGCAAGACAAAGGACCTGATCGTGGACTACAGGAAAAGGAGGGCCGAACACGCCCCCATTAACATCGACGGGGCTGTAGTGGAGCGGGTCGAGAGTTTCAAGTTCCTTGGTGTCCACATCACCACAAACTATCATTGTCCAAACACACCAAGACAGTCATGAATAGGACATGACAACATATTTTCCCACTCAGGAGACTGAAATGGGTCCCAAGATCCTCAAAGTTATATAGCTGCACAGAGGGCATCCTGAGCAGTTGCATCACTGCTTGGTATGGCAACTGCTCGGCATTCGGCCGTAAGGCACTACAAAGGGTACTGCGTTCGGCCCAGTAGATCACTGGAGCAAAGCTTCCTGCCATCCAGGACCTCTATACCAGGCGGTGTCAGAGGAAGGACCCAAAAATTGTCAAAGACTCCAGTCACCCAAGTCGTAGACGGTTCTCTCTGCTACCGCACGGCAAGCGGTACCAGAGCGCCAAGTCTTGGTCCAAGAGGCTTCTAAAACAGCTTCTACCCCCAAGCCATAAGACTCCTAAACATCTAGTCTGGGAAGCCATTTGATAATCGCATTTCCCCCCCCCCTCCCCCCTATTTTACGCTACGCTCTGTTATTATCAATGCATAGTCACTTTAATTAACTCTACCTACATGCACATTTTACCTTAACTAACCGGCACATTGACTCTGTACCGATACCCCCTGTATATAGCCTCCACATTGACTCTGTACCGATACCTCCTGTATATAGCCTCCACATTGACTCTGTACCGATACCCTCTGTATATAGCCTCCACATTGACTCTGTACCGATACCTCCTGTATATAGCCTCCACATTGACTCTGTACCGATACCTCCTGTATATAGCCTCCACATTGACTCTGTACCGATACCCCCTGTATATAGCCTCCACATTGACTCTGTACCGATACATCCTGTATATAGCCTCCATATTGACTCTGTACCGATACCTCCTGTATATAGCCTCCACATTGACTCTGTACCGATACATCCTGTATATAGCCTCCACATTGACTCTGTACCGGTACCCCCGTATATAGCCTCCACATTGACTCTGTACCAGTACCCCCTGTATATAGCCTCCACATTGACTCTGTACCGATACCTCCTGTATATAGCCTCCACATTGACTCTGTACCGATACCCCCTGTATATAGCCTCCACATTGACTCTGTACCAGTACCCCCTGTATATAGCCTCCACATTGACTCTGTTGTACCAGTACCCCCTGTATATAGCCTCCACATTGACTCTGTACCGATACCCCCTGTATATAGCCTCCACATTGACTCTGTACCGATTCCCCCCGTATAAAGCCTCCACATTGACTCTGTACCGGTACCCCCTGTATATAGCCTCCACATTGACTCTGTACCGATACCCCCTGTATAAAGCCTCCACATTGACTCTGTACCAGTACCCCCTGTATAAAGCCTCCACATTGACTCTGTACCGATACCCCCTGTATAAAGCCTCCACATTGTTATTTTACTGCTGCCATATAATTATTTGTTACTTTTATTTGGTTTTGTATTTTTGTTTTTCTTAAAAACTGCATTGTTAAGGGCTTGTAAGTAAGCGTTTCACTGTAAAGTCTACACATGTTGTATTTGGCGCATGTGACAAATACATTTTTATTTGATTTAAAGACAAGTACACTGAATATAGACTACCAAACACCAATTTAGACCCAATCTTCAAAGTAAGTTACTAGATGAAACATTTATTTCAGTCTGTGGTACCTGGGCCTAAGAGGACCAATTCCCCAAATTAGCTACAGCAACAGTGCCCTCTGCCTCATAGCCATGTTGTTCTTCCTAATGACCTCAACAAAATAAAAAACTAACAACAAAAAAGGTAGGAGCTGAGAGCAGCAGTCCGTAAAATAGAATGCCTTCACTCTCCAGAGAGTTTCTCAGCGGAGGTGAGCAGCTGCATTAAAAATGTATTGGCCAAAACTTCTGCTGTCTCAGAATAGTTGTGTTTCTCACCTACAGCGGTGTCCAGGGAATGGAGGATTTAATGTTTTAACATCATTGATTTCTTGCCAAAGTTTTTTTGGGGGAAAAAAAACTTCATGGTACTTACCGTGTATTGAGCTGGGTCTGTTTTCCAATAAGGAGTTTTATCAACAGGAGGAGGTGCAGACCTAACCAATGCCCAGATTCATTTCAAATTTACACTGAATTGGTGGAAGAAGAGCTTTTAGATTTAACTGGCATTCAATCAAACCTGTACTACCGGTCAATACCAAACAGGAGCTGAACTGCAGAGTAATTTTCATAGTTCAGTATGTATGACTTTCACCTTTACATGCAAATGCAGCCTTTTTCTTAAATAATATACATTTGTGGTTTACAGAAAAGGGAACAAACAAATGAGTCACTGACAACCGAAACAGAAGGGGTTTCAAACGGTTTCTGAAAGACACCCATGGGGACGTCCACTGGATGTTGGCAAAGCAACTACACTAAACCAAAATGTAAACGCAACATGTAAAGTGTTGGTCCCATGATTCATGAGCTGAAATAAAAGATCCCAGAAACGTTCCATACACGCAAAATGCTTATTTCTCTCAAAATGTGTGCACACATTTGTTTACATCCCTGTTAGTGAGTATTTCTCTTTTGTCAAGATAACCTATTCACCTGACAGGTTTGGGATACCAAGAAGCTGATTAATCAGCATGGACATTACACAGGTGCACCTTGTGCTGAGGACAATAAAAGGCCACTCTAAAATTTGTCACAACACAATGCCACTGATGTCTCAGTTTTAAGGGATTGTACAATCAATGGACTACAAGAACTTCCACCAGAGCTGTTGCCAGAGAAATGTTAATTTCTCTACCATAAGCCGCCTCCAACATTGTTTTCGAGAATTTGGCAGTACGTCCAACCGGCATGACAACCTCAGACCTCGTCTATGGCGTCATATGGACGTTGTGAACAGATTGCCCAATAGTGGCGGTGAGGTTATGGTATGGGCAGGCATAAGCTACAGACAACAAACACAATTGCATTTTATCAATGGCAGTTTGAATGCACAGAGATACCGTGATGAGATCCTGAGGCACATTGTCATGCCATCCATCCTCTGATATCAACTCATGTTTCAGTACGGTAATGCACGGCCCCATGTCGCAAGGATCTGTACACAATTCCTGGAAGCTGAAAATGTCCCAGTTCTTCCATGGTCTGCATACTCACCAGACAGGTTACCCATTGAGTATGTTCGGGATGCTCTGGATCAACGTGTAAAAGACCTAAAAGACACCCACCATGGATACCCACAAGAATTGCCTTTAGAAAAGACAAACTAATATAAACACCCCACAGGAGTTACACAGAATACAGATCAAACTAAACAGAGGAGAAGACCAGATTCAGGTTTTGTTGGCTACCTAAAGTAGAAGTGCTGAGGAGTAGCTCTCCTAACATATGTTTTTTCAAGTGGTGCACTGGGACAGCAGGTCTTAAATACAAGCTGGGAACGCACAGGTGAAACACATCCTGATTAATGAGGTGACTTCAATCAGTGCGTGCCTCACCTCACATGCTAACGTGCTAACCAACCTCGAAATGGAGAGAACCCAAAGCCTGTAACAATGTTTAGGTGTACACATTCGACTTCAGTGTGGGAAAATCAACCCTTAGCATAAAGAATAATTAATTATCTTCATTAAATATTTGTAATCCCATCATGTCATGACAGCTTTATGAATATTGACATTAGGGCAGGGGTGTCAAACTCATTCCATGGAGGACCTAGTGTCTGCTGGTTTTTGTTTTTAATTTTCAATTAAGACCTAGACAACCAGGCGAGGGGAGTTCCTTACTAATTTGTGACCTTAATTCAACAATCAAGTACAAGGAAGGAACAAAAACCTGCAGACACTCTGCCCTCCGTGGAATGAGGTTGACACGTGCATTAGGGTGACAGTGCACATACACTATATATACAAAAGTATGTGGTCACCCCTTCAAATTAGTTTATTCGACTATTTCAGCCACACCCGTTGCTGACAGGTGTATAAAATTGAGCACACAGCCATGCAATCTCCATAGACAAACATTGGCAGTAGAATGGCCTTACTGAAGAGCTCAGTGACTTTCAACGTGGCACCGTCATAGGATGCCACCTTTCCAACAAGTCATTTTGTCAAATTTCTGCCCTGCTAGAGCTGACCCAGTCAACTGTAAATGCTGTTAATAATGTGAAGTGGAAACGTCTAGGAGTAACAACGGCTCAGCTGTGAACTGGTAGGCAACACAAGCTCACAGAATGGGACCACTGAAGCGCTTAAAAAGCGTCTGTCCTCGGTTGCAACACTAACTACTGAGTTCCAAATCGTTTCTGGAAGCAACGTCAGCACAAGAACTGTTCATCTGGAACTTCATGAGATGGGTTTCTATGGCCGAGCCTAAGATCACCATGCGCAATGCCCAAGTGTCGGCTGGAGTGGTGTAAAGCTCACCGACATTGGACTATGGAACAGTTCTCTGGAGTGATACATTACAATTTTCCATCTGGCAGTCAAATCTGAGTTTGGCGGATGCCAGGAAAATGCTACCTGCCCCAATAAATAGTGCCAACTGTAAAGTTTGTCATGGTTCGGGCTGTCATGGTGATAAGGAGAAGACCAGTTTGTCATGGTTCAGGCTAGGCCCCTTAGTTCCAGTGAAGGGAAATCTTAACGCTACAGCATACAATGACATTCTAGATGATTCTGTGCTTCCAACTTTGTGGCAACAGTTTGGGGAAGGCCCTTTCCTGTTTCAGCATGAAAATGCCACAAGGTCTGTTAAAACTCCTATTGTGTTATGACCAATGAATTCTGTATAATCTCAAGGAATGTATCTTCTGGACTATCAGATTGAGATTTATCAGAAATAGAAGCCATGGGGCTCTCTTCATTTTCGTTGCCAGGTGCTTGGGGATTTTTAACAGGGCAGTTAAAACAATTATAATAGACTGGGAAATGTGTCTTCCCTCTGCTTCAGTACCTGCTGTCCTCCCAATAACCATCTGCTCGTCCCGTAACAAAAGCACACCCGCACAAAAGGGATCCATTTAAACAACTGGAATGAAACTACCTAACCAGAAGTAGATGGAGAATGGTCCCTTGTGATGTATAGGGTCATCGACCCCTATTGAAACTCTGATAACAGTAGAGATTGCAGTAGAGTTAGAGATGGATAATGCCGAAATTACAATTCATTTGCTGAGACTTTTCTTGTGGTGAGGAAAGAAGTTTGAAATAGAAGATATTTAGATCAGGCTACAATAGAATATGTTTAGATCAGGCTACAATAGAAGATAGTTAGATCAAACTACAATAGAAGATAGTTAGATCAGACTGCAATAGAAGATAGTTAGATCAGACTACACTAGAAGATAGATCAGGCTACAATAGAAGATAGATCAGGCTACAATAGAAGATAGATAGATCAAACTACAATCAAAGATGCTTAGATCAGGCTACAATCGGACATAGTTAGATCAGGCTACAATTGAAGATAGTTAGATCAGACTACAATAGAAGATGGTTAGATCGGGCTACAATAGCTCCCCATTCACTCCTTTAAATCGAAAAACTACCATTCTAGAATACCTAATAAATAAAGCTGTGCACAATACCCAGCTTTCCTAAGGCACTATTGTGCTATTGTTTTTACTAGATAACCACACCATGTCCAAACAGTCCAACTTATAGCAAATAAAAATGCATATCACTGCCTTAATCACTTTGAGGAAAACAAAATATAAACCAAAATGAAAGCATTGTGCTATTTGGACTGTTTGTATTAATAAGTATGGAGACCACGATGTAGTAATGCATTTACCAAACCTACTGTAAATCTACCTTGATCAGGTTCATTGGAGAACTATAATATTGGGGAACCGTTGGTTTGGTTAATTCCAGGATGTTTATAAGATAATAAAGTCCTATTCGGGCGGGATAAGTTTTACTGGGGGAGCACAGGTAATGTTATGTGCACGGGCACAAATCACCACATTCGTAATTTTAGTCCTGTCCGAATCTGCCATGTCAGTAATTTTTACTTGGCAGGAAGGTTATTATACCAGCCGTAAAAACCTACTGTTTTTCAGGCACACTCCCAGGTCCTCTGATAATTCTTAACCCGTGTGAATCGTCATAGCTGTGCTTTTTGAGGGATATTACAGAGTTAAGCAGGTACTACACTCAGTCTGGGTAAAAAACATAGGAAATAATTGATGCTTAAATCAAATTACTATACACGTAGCCTACAGATTAATAAACAGTTTTTTCCACATATGAACTTTCCTAGTGACATACATACATGAAGTGGACGATATTGTGCCAATGAATTGATAAATTGCCAAATCTGTCAGGTAATTAAATGTCTATTATTTAGCCTTTCTCAGAACTGAAGGTCATTAGGTCAATATTAGACGATCCCTAGACATTTGAACTGAAGGTCATTAGGTCAATATTAGACTATCCCCTAGACATTTGAACTGAAGGTCATTAGACTATCCCTAGACATTTGAACTGAAGGTCATTAGGTCAATATTAGACTAAACCTAGACATTTGAACTGAAGGTCATTAGGTCAATATTAGACGATCCCTAGACATTTGAACTGAAGGTCATTAGGTCAATATTAGACTATCCCCTAGACATTTGAAATATCTTCAACCCCTAGAATAGCCTCCAGGCTTCCGTCAAAACGGTCAATTTTGAAAAATATTACAGGGGCAGTTTGTAGAACTATTCCCGTCCAAATCGTCCACTGGAAAAACGGACATGCTGGGTTATAATTACATAGTCGATGTTCTAGTAATACTAGTCCCATGCGAATAGGGCTTTTAAGACCACAGGCATTTTATGTTAATGAAACAGATGCTGAAACAGACGTTAAAATTCACAGTAGCTTTTATCTAATAAAGGAGCAATCTGCGATTACTGCATACATTTTGGGATTTTAAATTAATTATAAAGTGCTTTCCGAAAGTATTCACACCCTTTGACTTTTTCCACATGTTGTGTTACAGCCTGAGTTTAAAATGGATTACATTTAGATTTTGTGTCAGTGGCCTACTACACAATACCCCTTAATGTCCATGTGAAATTATGTTTGTAGAAATGTTCACGAATTAATATAAAAAAATCCTAGATGAAAACCTGGTTCAGTCTGGTTTCCACCAGACACTGGGAGATGAATTCACCTTTCAGCAGAACAATAACTTACAACACAAGGCCACATCTACACTGGAGTTGCTTAGCAAGAAGACCAATGTTCCTGAGTGGTCGAGATACAGTTTTGACTTAAATCTACTTGAAGATTCATGGAAAGACCTGACAATTGTTGTTTAGCAATGGAGGACCATCCTACTCTGTGAATTTCACAATTAATTAGTGAAACGTTAGTTATCATGGTTCCCACCCCCATCCAATTATGACGACTTCCGGAGCTCAGTGCTCTTGCAGTATGAATTGACATGTTGCCCACCCAATCAAAGGATATGAGAATGAATGCTAGCGTTTTATTAACTACTTTGCCGATACTTTGCAGTTATGAAACAGACAACAATAATATCAGTAAAAAATATAAAATTCCCAATGTATGCTACAAAACCGACTTGATAAGAGGTTTTGATAAGAAGTTAAATTTGACTCAACATTCCATGATGTACATAAGGCATTTTGGGCAGAATAGATGGATGCAGTTCACTGCATGATTAATATAATTCACCAATACATTTATTGGTAATCCAACAAATATTACTATCAGGTTGTAAATCACAGTTGGCTTCGTACATTGTTTGCTGCCTCCATTCGGGATGTACTCTTTCAGTTTCAATGACTAAATATTTTGGACACATACCGACAAATGTAACTCAGGCTGGGAATATCAATGAGGTCAAACTAGCAAGGGCAATGATCACAAGTCAGTCATCATGGGGCTAATAGGCTAGCGTATCTATTTATGTAGCAACCTAAAAACACGAAGCCTAACGTTAGCTAGCTAGCTGCTGGGAGGATGTCATGTCATTTGAGGAGTGGTTGAGTGAATGACCTTTTCCCCTCATTGTTTTTGGTGGCTATACACAGCTAGGGATTCAGGCATCAGTTGGTTAGCTAGCAAGAACTTGAACATGTGTTATCCAGTTAGCATATCTCTTGCGTTCGAAAATTCATTCTGGCTATTTACTCTGATTTCAGAGCACTCTCGTCTGAGTTTGCCAGAGCGCAGAACAATTGATGAACATATTCAGCAACACCTGCTGAATATGACCGGTGTCAGTGAACGTAGGCAAAAAACAAGTAAATAGTTGGTCAAGAAAGCTCTAGATAACATATAAATACCTTAACCAGCTCTGCTACAACTTTGCCAGTTAGCTTGGATGCTTGTTTGGAACAAGAACTAATTCATCATCAGGCAAGTCATCTACAATTCCCCTTCGTTTATCAGTGGGATTTTGATGGCCAACTAGCTTAAAAAGTGTGAGGGTTTATCTAATGTTAATTAGTTAGAATTTAGCTGTCACGGTCGTCCTCTTCATCTGAAGAGGAGAGGCGAGATGGATCGGAAGACCAAAATGCGGCGTGGTATGTGTTCATCATTTATTTTACTACAGAAAAACACTGAAAACCCTATACAAAACAATAAACGAACTTACAACCGTGACGCTAATGCAAACTGCGCTGAAAGAAGCAATGAACACAGACACTCACCCACAAACAAACAGTGCAACCCAGGCTACCTAAGTATGATTCTCAATCAGAGACAACTAATGACACCTGCCTCTGATTGAGAACCATACTAGGCCGAAACATAGAAATGCCCCAAGACATAGAAAAACAAACATAGACTGCCCACCCAACTCACGCCCTGACCATACTAAATAAATACAAAACAAAGGAAATGAAGGTCAGAACGTGACATTAGCTCATCTTGCTCTGGCTAGCATTAGTAGTTGATCTTGTTGTTGTTGATGAGTATAACTGAGGGAGAGAGAACCTCCCTGTTCATGTTTGTTTAATTAATCAATAGGACTGTAAAGTTCCCAAATGTAAGAGGACTGCTGTGAGATTTGCAGAAATCCATTCAGGTGGCTTTTGGCGAATGCTCTATAAAGATTTAAAGTTGCGCTATTGCACCTACCTGTAAACACACAGTCCAGTTATAGGGTAATGATGGCAGGCCTGTGTGGAAAATGGCTTGTTTGCATAAATGCCTACTGTAGCTCTGATTGGCTATGGCGCAACTGTCTGCGTAGACTCCGGTCTCAGACGAGACCTGTGTTTTTATTAGGCTTTATTTACTGCAGTGTCTATTAATTTCCCACTCTATATTGCTATATAATTTGCACAAATGCCTTAGTATACGTAATTCCCAAACACTTTATGAATTTTTGAAAATGTGAGAATGACCATATCTAATTGCTCGCTTGTGAGAAAATGGTTTTAAAAAAGTGTAATTCGTCCTGGGGTGTAAATGAACAGATTTCAATAAAATTGTATCTTTCTAAAACGCTGTCAGTTTCACTTTAAATAGTTTTGAACAGATTAATTTCTTCAAAAATTAATGAGACGCTGCAGAGAGAGGGAGAAAGAGCTATATTCGTTCAAATGGCTATATTTCGTTGTTTTTTGTTTACTATCACTTAGTTAACTAATGCAGCTAGCTAATTTAGCCTACTCAAACACCCGGCTCAAACAGAAAGGAAGGCTAATTTAGCCTACTCAAACACCCGGCTCAAACAGAAAGGAAGGCTAATTTAGCCTACTCAAACACCCGGCTCAAACAGAAAGGAAGGCTAATTTAGCCTACTCAAACACCCGGCTCAAACAGAAAGGAAGGCTAATTTAGCCTAATCAAACACCCGGCTCAAACAGAAAGGAAGGCTAATTTAGCCTACTCAAACACCCGGCTCAAACAGAAAGGAAGGCTATTTTAGCCTAATCAAACACCCGGCTCAAACAGAAAGGAAGGCTAATTTAGCCTAATCAAACACCCGGCTCAAACAGAAAGGAAGGCTATTTAAGCCTACTCAAACACCCGGCTCAAACAGAAAGGAAGGCTATTTAAGCCTATCCAACACTGGAACTCTTCCAAGTCAAGGTAAGCTTTCGGTTTTATTAATTTATTGCCACTGGGGCCTGCCGGTGTAACTGCTAAACTGCTAGCTGTACACTGTACTGCGTAATTGTAGCAGGTTGTTGACTATGACATTAGCTAAGATGCTGACAACGATGTAGGCTGTGTGTAGCGGTTAGCAGTTATGACATGTGGTTTGGCATGGGAAGGTTCCTTCACCTGGTCACAGACAGCTGATGTGTGTTGCACACTGAAGTCCACAAGCGAAGGGAAAAAGTGAGAGGAGGAGACCCCATAGATGCGAGAAGTAATTATACAACAACCAAAATGATGACTATGAAATTGAACTGTGTGTGCGGGTGATCAGGAGTGTATTCATTCTGCTGATTTTGTTGAAAAAAGTTTCTAAAACGGAAGCAAACGGAACAAAACTGGGATAAACCTACCTGAATTTATCCAATAGAAACTATTGTTTGCAAAAGTTTGGACTAATGATTACACCCTTGGTCAGCTAGATCCAGGCAAGAGTGTGCAAGGTGGTATTGAATGTGTCACTGTCTTCATTACTCCAATTTGTCTCTCGACCTGTGCACCTATGTTATAAACTTTAGATGTTACATTGAGCTGGTTGAATGGAATATGATTGACAGTCATCCAATATGCTGTAATAGAAATAAGGCCATGCTCATTAAAAAAATTGCATCCTCCCTAATCTAGCTGGTCTGTCATAATATAATAGAGACAGTAGATCTAGCTGGTCTGTCATATTATCATAGAGACAGTAGATCTAGCTGATCTGTCATAATATAATAGAGACAGTAGATCTAGCTGGTTTGTCATAATATAATAAAGACAGTAGATCTAGCTGGTGTGTCATGTTACAATAGAGACAGTAGATCTAGCTGGTCTGTCATATTATAATAGAAACAGTAGATATAGCTGGTCTGTCATGTAATAATAGAGACAGTAGATCTAGCTGGTCTGTCATAATATAATAGAGACATAGAGACAGTAGATCTAGCTGGTCTGTCATAATATAATAGATACAGTAGATCTAGCTGGTCTGTCATGTTACAATAGAGACAGTAGATCTAGCTGGTCTGTCATATTATAATAGAGACAGTAGATCTAGCTGGTCTGTCATAATATAATAGAGACAGTCGATCTAGCTGGTCTGTCATAATGTAATAGAGACAGTTGATCTAGCCGGTCTGTCTATTTATATTAGAGACAGTAGATCTAGCTGGTCTGTAATAATATAATAGAGACAGTAGATCTAGCTGGTCTGTCATATTATAATAGAGACAGTAGATCTAGCTGGTCTGTCATGTTACAATAGAGACGGTAGATCTAGCTGGTCTGTCATATTATAATAGAGACAGTAGATCTAGCTGGTCTGTCATAATATAATAGAGACAGTCGATCTAGCTGGTCTGTCATAATGTAATAGAGACAGTTGATCTAGCCGGTCTGTCTATTTATATTAGAGACAGTAGATCTAGCTGGTCTGTAATAATATAATAGAGACAGTAGATCTAGCTGGTCTGTCATAATATAATAGAGACAGTAGATCTAGCTGGTCTGTCATATTATAATAGAGACAGTAGATCTAGCCGGTCTGTCTATTTATATTAGAGACAGTAGATCTAGCTGGTCTGTAATAATATAATAGAGACAGTAGATCTAGCTGGTCTGTCATATTATAATAGAGACAGTAGATCTAGCTGGTCTGTCATGTTACAATAGAGACGGTAGATCTAGCTGGTCTGTCATATTATAATAGAGACAGTAGATCTAGCTGGTCTGTCATAATATAATAGAGACAGTCGATCTAGCTGGTCTGTCATAATGTAATAGAGACAGTTGATCTAGCCGGTCTGTCTATTTATATTAGAGACAGTAGATCTAGCTGGTCTGTAATAATATAATAGAGACAGTAGATCTAGCTGGTCTGTCATAATATAATAGAGACAGTAGATCTAGCTGGTCTGTCATATTATAATAGAGACAGTAGATCTAGCTGGTCTGTCATAATATAATAGAGACATAGAGACAGGAGATCTAGCTGGTCTGTCAAATTATCATATAGACAGTTGATCTAGCCGGTCTGTCTATTTATATTAGAGACAGTAGATCCAACTGGTCTGTCAAATTATCATAGAGACAGTTGATCTAGCCGGTCTGTCTATTTATATTAGAGACAGTAGATCTAGCTGATCTGTCATAATATAATAGAGACAGTAGATCTAGCTGATCTGTCATAATACAATAGAGACAGTAGATCAAGCTGGTCTGTCATAATATAATAGAAACAGTACATCTAGCTGGTCTGTCATAATATAATAGAGACATAGAGAAAGGAGATCTAGCTGGTCTGTCATATTATAATAGAGACAGTAGATCTAGTTGATCTGTCATAAGATAGAGACAGTAGATCTAGCTGATCTGTCATAAGATAATAGAGACAGTAGATCTAGCTGGTCTGTCACATTATAATAGAGACAGTAGATCCAACTGGTTAGTCATATTATCATAGAGACAGTAGATCTAGCTGATCTGTCATAATATAATAGAGACAGTAGATCTAGCTGGTTTGTCATAATATAATAGAGACAGTAGATCTAGCTGGTCTGTCATGTTACAATAGAGACAGTAGATCTAGCTGGTCTGTCATATTATAATAGAGACAGTAGATCTAGCTGGTCTGTCATGAAATAATAGAGACAGTAGATCTAGCTGGTCTGTCATAATATAATAGAGACATAGAGACAGTAGATCTAGCTGGTGTGTCATATTATAATAGAGACAGATCTAGCTGGTCTGTCATATTATGACAGAGACAGTAGATCCAACTGGTCTGTCAAATTATCATAGAGACAGTAGATCTAGCTGGTCTTTCATAATATAATAGATACAGTAGATCTAGCTGGTCTGTCATGTTACAATAGAGACAGTAGATCTAAAGGTCTGTCATATTACAATAGAGACAGTAGATCTAGCTGGTCTGTCATATTATAATAGAGACAGTAGATCTAGCTGGTCTGTCATAATATAATAGAGACAGTAGATCTAGCTGGTCTGTCATATTATAATAGAGACAGTAGATCTAGCTGGTCTGTCATAATATAATAGAGACATAGAGACAGGAGATCTAGCTGGTCTGTCAAATTATCATATAGACAGTTGATCTAGCCGGTCTGTCTATTTATATTAGAGACAGTAGATCCAACTGGTCTGTCAAATTATCATAGAGACAGTTGATCTAGCCGGTCTGTCTATTTATATTAGAGACAGTAGATCTAGCTGATCTGTCATAATATAATAGAGACAGTAGATCTAGCTGATCTGTCATAATACAATAGAGACAGTAGATCAAGCTGGTCTGTCATAATATAATAGAAACAGTACATCTAGCTGGTCTGTCATAATATAATAGAGACATAGAGAAAGGAGATCTAGCTGGTCTGTCATATTATAATAGAGACAGTAGATCTAGCTGATCTGTCATAAGATAGAGACAGTAGATCTAGCTGATCTGTCATAAGATAATAGAGACAGTAGATCTAGCTGGTCTGTCACATTATAATAGAGACAGTAGATCCAACTGGTTAGTCATATTATCATAGAGACAGTAGATCTAGCTGATCTGTCATAATATAATAGAGACAGTAGATCTAGCTGGTTTGTCATAATATAATAGAGACAGTAGATCTAGCTGGTCTGTCATGTTACAATAGAGACAGTAGATCTAGCTGGTCTGTCATATTATAATAGAGACAGTAGATCTAGCTGGTCTGTCATGAAATAATAGAGACAGTAGATCTAGCTGGTCTGTCATAATATAATAGAGACATAGAGACAGTAGATCTAGCTGGTGTGTCATATTATAATAGAGACAGATCTAGCTGGTCTGTCATATTATGACAGAGACAGTAGATCCAACTGGTCTGTCAAATTATCATAGAGACAGTAGATCTAGCTGGTCTTTCATAATATAATAGATACAGTAGATCTAGCTGGTCTGTCATGTTACAATAGAGACAGTAGATCTAAAGGTCTGTCATATTATAATAGAGACAGTAGATCTAGCTGGTCTGTCATAATATAATAGAGACAGTCGATCTAGCTGGTCTGTCATAATGTAATAGAGACAGTTGATCTAGCCGGTCTGTCTATTTATATTAGAGACAGTAGATCTAGCTGGTCTGTAATAATATAATAGAGACAGTAGATCTAGCTGGTCTGTCATAATATAATAGAGACAGTAGATCTAGCTGGTCTGTCATATTATAATAGAGACAGTAGATCTAGCTGGTCTGTCATGTTACAATAGAGACAGTAGATCTAGCTGGTCTGTCATATTATAATAGAGACAGTAGATCTAGCTGGTCTGTCATAATATAATAGAGACAGTTGATCTAGCTGGTCTCTCATAATGTAATAGAGACAGTTGATCTAGCCGGTCTGTCTATTTATATTAGAGACAGTAGATCTAGCTGGTCTGTAATAATATAATAGAGACAGTAGATCTAGCTGGTCTGTCATAATATAATAGAGACAGTAGATCTAGCTGGTCTGTCATATTATAATAGAGACAGTAGATCTAGCTGGTCTGTCATATTATAATGGAGACAGTAGATCCAACTGGTCTGCCATATTATTATAGAGACAGTAGATCAAGCTGATCTGTCATAATATAATAGAGACAGTAGATCTAGCTGGTTTGTCATAATATAATAGAGACAGTAGATCTAGCTGGTCTGTCATAATATAATAGAGACATAGAGACAGGAGATCTAGCTGGTCTGTCAAATTATCATAGAGACAGTAGATCTAGCTGGTCTGTCATGTTACAATAGAGACAGTAGATCTAGCTGGTCTGTCATATTATAATAGAGACAGTAGATCTAGCTGGTCTGTCATAACATAATAGAGACAGTCGATCTAGCTGGTCTGTCATAATGTAATAGAGACAGTTGATCTAGCCGGTCTGTCTATTTATATTAGAGACAGTAGATCTAGCTGGTCTGTAATAATATAATAGAGACAGTAGATCTAGCTGGTCTGTCATAATATAATAGAGACAGTAGATCTAACTGGTCTGTCATATTATAATAGAGACAGTAGATCTAGCTGGTCTGTCATATTATAATAGAGACAGTAGATCCAACTGGTCTGTCATATTATTATAGAGACAGTAGATCAAGCTGATCTGTCATAATATAATAGAGACAGTAGATCTAGCTGGTCTGTCATAATATAATAGAGACAGTCGATCTAGCTGGTCTGTCATAATGTAATAGAGACAGTTGATCTAGCCGGTCTGTCTATTTATATTAGAGACAGTAGATCTAGCTGGTCTGTAATAATATAATAGAGACAGTAGATCTAGCTGGTCTGTCATATTATAATAGAGACAGTAGATCTAGCTGGTCTGTCATGTTACAATAGAGACGGTAGATCTAGCTGGTCTGTCATATTATAATAGAGACAGTAGATCAAGCTGATCTGTCATAATATAATAGAGACAGTAGATCTAGCTGGTCTGTCATAATATAATAGAGACAGTCGATCTAGCTGGTCTGTCATAATGTAATAGAGACAGTTGATCTAGCCGGTCTGTCTATTTATATTAGAGACAGTAGATCTAGCTGGTCTGTAATAATATAATAGAGACAGTAGATCTAGCTGGTCTGTCATATTATAATAGAGACAGTAGATCTAGCTGGTCTGTCATGTTACAATAGAGACGGTAGATCTAGCTGGTCTGTCATATTATAATAGAGACAGTAGATCTAGCTGGTCTGTCATATTATAATAGAGACAGTAGATCTAGCTGGTCTGTCATGTTACAATAGAGACGGTAGATCTAGCTGGTCTGTCATATTATAATAGAGACAGTAGATCTAGCTGGTCTGTCATAATATAATAGAGACAGTCGATCTAGCTGGTCTGTCATAATGTAATAGAGACAGTTGATCTAGCCGGTCTGTCTATTTATATTAGAGACAGTAGATCTAGCTGGTCTGTAATAATATAATAGAGACAGTAGATCTAGCTGGTCTGTCATAATATAATAGAGACAGTAGATCTAGCTGGTCTGTCATATTATAATAGAGACAGTAGATCTAGCTGGTCTGTCATAATATAATAGAGACATAGAGACAGGAGATCTAGCTGGTCTGTCAAATGATCATAGAGACAGTTGATCTAGCCGGTCTGTCTATTTATATTAGAGACAGTAGATCCAACTGGTCTGTCAAATTATCATAGAGACAGTTGATCTAGCCGGTCTGTCTATTTATATTAGAGACAGTAGATCTAGCTGATCTGTCATAATATAATAGAGACAGTAGATCTAGCTGATCTGTCATAATACAATGGAGACAGTAGATCAAGCTGGTCTGTCATAATATAATAGAAACAGTACATCTAGCTGGTCTGTCATAATATAATAGAGACATAGAGACAGGAGATCTAGCTGGTCAGTCATATTATAATAGAGACAGTAGATCTAGCTGATCTGTCATAAGAAAATAGAGACAGTAGATCTAGCTGGTCTGTCACATTATAATAGAGACAGTAGATCCAACTGGTTAGTCATATTATCATAGAGACAGTAGATCTAGCTGATCTGTCATAGTATAATAGAGACAGTAGATCTAGCTGGTCTGTCATATTATAATAGAGACAGTAGATCCAACTGGTCTGTCATATTATCATGGAGACAGTAGATCTAGCTGATCTGTCATAATATAATAGAGACAGTAGATCTAGCTGGTTTGTCATAATGTAATAGAGACAGTAGATCTAGCTGGTCTGTCATATTATAATAGAGACAGTAGATATAGCTGGTCTGTCATGTAATAATAGAGACAGTAGATCTAGCTGGTCTGTCATAATATAATAGAGACATAGAGACAGTAGATCTAGCTGGTCTGTCATAATATAATAGATACAGTAGATCTAGCTGGTCTGTCATGTTACAATAGAGACAGTAGATCTAGCTGGTCTGTCATATTATAATAGAGACAGTAGATCTAGCTGGTCTGTCATAATATAATAGAGACAGTCGATCTAGCTGGTCTGTCATAATGTAATAGAGACAGTTGATCTAGCCGGTCTGTCTATTTATATTAGAGACAGTAGATCTAGCTGGTCTGTAATAATATAATAGAGACAGTAGATCTAGCTGGTCTGTCATATTATAATAGAGACAGTAGATCTAGCTGGTCTGTCATGTTACAATAGAGACGGTAGATCTAGCTGGTCTGTCATATTATAATAGAGACAGTAGATCTAGCTGGTCTGTCATAATATAATAGAGACAGTCGATCTAGCTGGTCTGTCATAATGTAATAGAGACAGTTGATCTAGCCGGTCTGTCTATTTATATTAGAGACAGTAGATCTAGCTGGTCTGTAATAATATAATAGAGACAGTAGATCTAGCTGGTCTGTCATATTATAATAGAGACAGTAGATCTAGCTGGTCTGTCATGTTACAATAGAGACGGTAGATCTAGCTGGTCTGTCATATTATAATAGAGACAGTAGATCTAGCTGGTCTGTCATAATATAATAGAGACAGTCGATCTAGCTGGTCTGTCATAATGTAATAGAGACAGTTGATCTAGCCGGTCTGTCTATTTATATTAGAGACAGTAGATCTAGCTGGTCTGTAATAATATAATAGAGACAGTAGATCTAGCTGGTCTGTCATAATATAATAGAGACAGTAGATCTAGCTGGTCTGTCATATTATAATAGAGACAGTAGATCTAGCTGGTCTGTCATAATATAATAGAGACATAGAGACAGGAGATCTAGCTGGTCTGTCAAATTATCATAGAGACAGTTGATCTAGCCGGTCTGTCTATTTATATTAGAGACAGTAGATCCAACTGGTCTGTCAAATTATCATAGAGACAGTTGATCTAGCCGGTCTGTCTATTTATATTAGAGACAGTAGATCTAGCTGATCTGTCATAAGATAATAGAGACAGTAGATCTAGCTGATCTGTCATAATACAATAGAGACAGTAGATCAAGCTGGTCTGTCATAATATAATAGAAACAGTACATCTAGCTGGTCTGTCATAATATAATAGAGACATAGAGACAGGAGATCTAGCTGGTCTGTCATATTAAAATAGAGACAGTAGATCTAGCTGATCTGTCATAAGATAGAGACAGTAGATCTAGCTGATCTGTCATAAGATAATAGAGACAGTAGATCTAGCTGGTCTGTCACATTATAATAGAGACAGTAGATCCAACTGGTTAGTCATATTATCATAGAGACAGTAGATCTAGCTGATCTGTCATAATATAATAGAGACAGTAGATCTAGCTGGTTTGTCATAATATAATAGAGACAGTAGATCTAGCTGGTCTGTCATGTTACAATAGAGACAGTAGATCTAGCTGGTCTGTCATATTATAATAGAGACAGTAGATCTAGCTGGTCTGTCATGTAATAATAGAGACAGTAGATCTAGCTGGTCTGTCATAATATAATAGAGACATAGAGACAGTAGATCTAGCTGGTGTGTCATATTATAATAGAGACAGATCTGGCTGGTCTGTCATATTATGACAGAGACAGTAGATCCAACTGGTCTGTCAAATTATCATAGAGACAGTAGATCTAGCTGGTCTTTCATAATATAATAGATACAGTAGATCTAGCTGGTCTGTCATGTTACAATAGAGACAGTAGATCTAGCTGGTCTGTCATATTATAATAGAGACAGTAGATCTAGCTGGTCTGTCATAATATAATAGAGACAGTCGATCTAGCTGGTCTGTCATAATGTAATAGAGACAGTTGATCTAGCCGGTCTGTCTATTTATATTAGAGACAGTAGATCTAGCTGGTCTGTAATAATATAATAGAGACAGTAGATCTAGCTGGTCTGTCATAATATAATAGAGACAGTAGATCTAGCTGGTCTGTCATATTATAATAGAGACAGTAGATCTAGCTGGTCTGTCATGTTACAATAGAGACAGTAGATCTAGCTGGTCTGTCATATTATAATAGAGACAGTAGATCTAGCTGGTCTGTCATAATATAATAGAGACAGTCGATCTAGCTGGTCTGTCATAATGTAATAGAGACAGTTGATCTAGCCGGTCTGTCTATTTATATTAGAGACAGTAGATCTAGCTGGTCTGTAATAATATAATAGAGACAGTAGATCTAGCTGGTCTGTCATAATATAATAGAGACAGTAGATCTAGCTGGTCTGTCATATTATAATAGAGACAGTAGATCTAGCTGGTCTGTCATATTATAATAGAGACAGTAGATCCAACTGGTCTGTCATATTATTATAGAGACAGTAGATCAAGCTGATCTGTCATAATATAATAGAGACAGTAGATCTAGCTGGTTTGTCATAATATAATAGAGACAGTAGATCTAGCTGGTCTGTCATAATATAATAGAGACATAGAGAAAGGAGATCTAGCTGGTCTGTCAAATTATCATAGAGACAGTAGATCTAGCTGGTCTGTCATGTTACAATAGAGACAGTAGATCTAGCTGGTCTGTCATATTATAATAGAGACAGTAGATCTAGCTGGTCTGTCATATTATAATAGAGACAGTAGATCTAGCTGGTCTGTCATAATATAATAGAGACAGTCGATCTAGCTGGTCTGTCATAATGTAATAGAGACAGTTGATCTAGCCGGTCTGTCTATTTATATTAGAGACAGTAGATCTAGCTGGTCTGTAATAATATAATAGAGACAGTAGATCTAGCTGGTCTGTCATGTAATAATAGAGACAGTAGATCTAGCTGGTCTGTCATAATATAATAGAGACATAGAGACAGTAGATCTAGCTGGTGTGTCATATTATAATAGAGACAGATCTGGCTGGTCTGTCATATTATGACAGAGACAGTAGATCCAACTGGTCTGTCAAATTATCATAGAGACAGTAGATCTAGCTGGTCTTTCATAATATAATAGATACAGTAGATCTAGCTGGTCTGTCATGTTACAATAGAGACAGTAGATCTAGCTGGTCTGTCATATTATAATAGAGACAGTAGATCTAGCTGGTCTGTCATAATATAATAGAGACAGTCGATCTAGCTGGTCTGTCATAATGTAATAGAGACAGTTGATCTAGCCGGTCTGTCTATTTATATTAGAGACAGTAGATCTAGCTGGTCTGTAATAATATAATAGAGACAGTAGATCTAGCTGGTCTGTCATGTAATAATAGAGACAGTAGATCTAGCTGGTCTGTCATAATATAATAGAGACATAGAGACAGTAGATCTAGCTGGTGTGTCATATTATAATAGAGACAGATCTGGCTGGTCTGTCATATTATGACAGAGACAGTAGATCCAACTGGTCTGTCAAATTATCATAGAGACAGTAGATCTAGCTGGTCTTTCATAATATAATAGATACAGTAGATCTAGCTGATCTGTCATGTTACAATAGAGACAGTAGATCTAGCTGGTCTGTCATATTATAATAGAGACAGTAGATCTAGCTGGTCTGTCATAATATAATAGAGACAGTCGATCTAGCTGGTCTGTCATAATGTAATAGAGACAGTTGATCTAGCCGGTCTGTCTATTTATATTAGAGACAGTAGATCTAGCTGGTCTGTAATAATATAATAGAGACAGTAGATCTAGCTGGTCTGTCATAATATAATAGAGACAGTAGATCTAGCTGGTCTGTCATATTATAATAGAGACAGTAGATCTAGCTGGTCTGTCATGTTACAATAGAGACAGTAGATCTAGCTGGTCTGTCATATTATAATAGAGACAGTAGATCTAGCTGGTCTGTCATAATATAATAGAGACAGTCGATCTAGCTGGTCTGTCATAATGTAATAGAGACAGTTGATCTAGCCGGTCTGTCTATTTATATTAGAGACAGTAGATCTAGCTGGTCTGTAATAATATAATAGAGACAGTAGATCTAGCTGGTCTGTCATAATATAATAGAGACAGTAGATCTAGCTGGTCTGTCATATTATAATAGAGACAGTAGATCTAGCTGGTCTGTCATATTATAATAGAGACAGTAGATCCAACTGGTCTGTCATATTATTATAGAGACAGTAGATCAAGCTGATCTGTCATAATATAATAGAGACAGTAGATCTAGCTGGTTTGTCATAATATAATAGAGACAGTAGATCTAGCTGGTCTGTCATAATATAATAGAGACATAGAGACAGGAGATCTAGCTGGTCTGTCAAATTATCATAGAGACAGTAGATCTAGCTGGTCTGTCATGTTACAATAGAGACAGTAGATCTAGCTGGTCTGTCATATTATAATAGAGACAGTAGATCTAGCTGGTCTGTCATAATATAATAGAGACAGTCGATCTAGCTGGTCTGTCATAATGTAATAGAGACAGTAGATCTAGCTGGTCTGTCATTATAATAGAGACAGTAGATCTAGCTGGTCTGTCATATTATAATAGAGACAGTAGATCCAACTGGTCTGTCATATTATTATAGAGACAGTAGATCAAGCTGATCTGTCATAATATAATAGAGACAGTAGATCTAGCTGGTCTGTCATAATATAATAGAGACAGTCGATCTAGCTGGTCTGTCATAATGTAATAGAGACAGTTGATCTAGCCGGTCTGTCTATTTATATTAGAGACAGTAGATCTAGCTGGTCTGTAATAATATAATAGAGACAGTAGATCTAGCTGGTCTGTCATATTATAATAGAGACAGTAGATCTAGCTGGTCTGTCATGTTACAATAGAGACGGTAGATCTAGCTGGTCTGTCATATTATAATAGAGACAGTAGATCTAGCTGGTCTGTCATAATATAATAGAGACAGTCGATCTAGCTGGTTTGTCATAATGTAATAGAGACAGTTGATCTAGCCGGTCTGTCTATTTATATTAGAGACAGTAGATCTAGCTGGTCTGTAATAATATAATAGAGACAGTAGATCTAGCTGGTCTTTCATAATATAACAGAGACAGTAGATCTAGCTGGTCTGTCATATTATAATAGAGACAGTAGATCTAGCTGGTCTGTCATAATATAATAGAGACATAGAGACAGGAGATCTAGCTGGTCTGTCAAATTATCATAGAGACAGTTGATCTAGCCGGTCTGTCTATTTATATTAGAGACAGTAGATCCAACTGGTCTGTCAAATTATCATAGAGACAGTTGATCTAGCCGGTCTGTCTATTTATATTAGAGACAGTAGATCTAGCTTATCTGTCATAATATAATAGAGACAGTAGATCTAGCTGATCTGTCATAATACAATAGAGACAGTAGATCAAGCTGGTCTGTCATAATATAATAGAAACAGTACATCTAGCTGGTCTGTCATAATATAATAGAGACATAGAGACAGGAGATCTAGCTGGTCTGTCATATTATAATAGAGACAGTAGATCTAGCTGATCTGTCATAAGATAGAGACAGTAGATCTAGCTGATCTGTCATAAGATAATAGAGACAGTAGATCTAGCTGGTCTGTCACATTATAATAGAGACAGTAGATCCAACTGGTTAGTCATATTATCATAGAGACAGTAGATCTAGCTGATCTGTCATAATATAATAGAGACAGTAGATCTAGCTGGTTTGTCATAATATAATAGAGACAGTAGATCTAGCTGGTCTGTCATGTTACAATAGAGACAGTAGATCTAGCTGGTCTGTCATATTATAATAGAGACAGTAGATCTAGCTGGTCTGTCATGTAATAATAGAGACAGTAGATCTAGCTGGTCTGTCATAATATAATAGAGACATAGAGACAGTAGATCTAGCTGGTGTGTCATATTATAATAGAGACAGATCTAGCTGGTCTGTCATATTATGACAGAGACAGTAGATCCAACTGGTCTGTCAAATGATCATAGAGACAGTAGATCTAGCTGGTCTTTCATAATATAATAGATACAGTAGATCTAGCTGGTCTGTCCTGTTACAATAGAGACAGTAGATCTAGCTGGTCTGTCATAATATAATAGAGACAGTAGATCTAGCTGGTCTGTCATATTATAATAGAGACAGTAGATCTAGCTGGTCTGTCATATTATAATAGAGACAGTAGATCCAACTGGTCTGTCATATTATTATAGAGACAGTAGATCAAGCTGATCTGTCATAATATAATAGAGACAGTAGATCTAGCTGGTTTGTCATAATATAATAGAGACAGTAGATCTAGCTGGTCTGTCATAATATAATAGAGACATAGAGAAAGGAGATCTAGCTGGTCTGTCAAATTATCATAGAGACAGTAGATCTAGCTGGTCTGTCATGTTACAATAGAGACAGTAGATCTAGCTGGTCTGTCATATTATAATAGAGACAGTAGATCTAGCTGGTCTGTCATATTATAATAGAGACAGTAGATCTAGCTGGTCTGTCATAATATAATAGAGACAGTCGATCTAGCTGGTCTGTCATAATGTAATAGAGACAGTTGATCTAGCCGGTCTGTCTATTTATATTAGAGACAGTAGATCTAGCTGGTCTGTAATAATATAATAGAGACAGTAGATCTAGCTGGTCTGTCATAATATAATAGAGACATAGAGACAGGAGATCTAGCTGGTCTGTCAAATGATCATAGAGACAGTTGATCTAGCCGGTCTGTCTATTTATATTAGAGACAGTAGATCCAACTGGTCTGTCAAATTATCATAGAGACAGTTGATCTAGCCGGTCTGTCTATTTATATTAGAGACAGTAGATCTAGCTGATCTGTCATAATATAATAGAGACAGTAGATCTAGCTGATCTGTCATAATACAATGGAGACAGTAGATCAAGCTGGTCTGTCATAATATAATAGAAACAGTACATCTAGCTGGTCTGTCATAATATAATAGAGACATAGAGACAGGAGATCTAGCTGGTCAGTCATATTATAATAGAGACAGTAGATCTAGCTGATCTGTCATAAGATAGAGACAGTAGATCTAGCTGATCTGTCATAAGAAAATAGAGACAGTAGATCTAGCTGGTCTGTCACATTATAATAGAGACAGTAGATCCAACTGGTTAGTCATATTATCATAGAGACAGTAGATCTAGCTGATCTGTCATAGTATAATAGAGACAGTAGATCTAGCTGGTCTGTCATATTATAATAGAGACAGTAGATCCAACTGGTCTGTCATATTATCATGGAGACAGTAGATCTAGCTGATCTGTCATAATATAATAGAGACAGTAGATCTAGCTGGTTTGTCATAATATAATAAAGACAGTAGATCTAGCTGGTGTGTCATGTTACAATAGAGACAGTAGATCTAGCTGGTCTGTCATATTATAATAGAGACAGTAGATATAGCTGGTCTGTCATGTAATAATAGAGACAGTAGATCTAGCTGGTCTGTCATAATATAATAGAGACATAGAGACAGTAGATCTAGCTGGTCTGTCATAATATAATAGATACAGTAGATCTAGCTGGTCTGTCATGTTACAATAGAGACAGTAGATCTAGCTGGTCTGTCATATTATAATAGAGACAGTAGATCTAGCTGGTCTGTCATAATATAATAGAGACAGTCGATCTAGCTGGTCTGTCATAATGTAATAGAGACAGTTGATCTAGCCGGTCTGTCTATTTATATTAGAGACAGTAGATCTAGCTGGTCTGTAATAATATAATAGAGACAGTAGATCTAGCTGGTCTGTCATATTATAATAGAGACAGTAGATCTAGCTGGTCTGTCATGTTACAATAGAGACGGTAGATCTAGCTGGTCTGTCATATTATAATAGAGACAGTAGATCTAGCTGGTCTGTCATAATATAATAGAGACAGTCGATCTAGCTGGTCTGTCATAATGTAATAGAGACAGTTGATCTAGCCGGTCTGTCTATTTATATTAGAGACAGTAGATCTAGCTGGTCTGTAATAATATAATAGAGACAGTAGATCTAGCTGGTCTGTCATATTATAATAGAGACAGTAGATCTAGCTGGTCTGTCATGTTACAATAGAGACGGTAGATCTAGCTGGTCTGTCATATTATAATAGAGACAGTAGATCTAGCTGGTCTGTCATAATATAATAGAGACAGTCGATCTAGCTGGTCTGTCATAATGTAATAGAGACAGTTGATCTAGCCGGTCTGTCTATTTATATTAGAGACAGTAGATCTAGCTGGTCTGTAATAATATAATAGAGACAGTAGATCTAGCTGGTCTGTCATAATATAATAGAGACAGTAGATCTAGCTGGTCTGTCATATTATAATAGAGACAGTAGATCTAGCTGGTCTGTCATAATATAATAGAGACATAGAGACAGGAGATCTAGCTGGTCTGTCAAATTATCATAGAGACAGTTGATCTAGCCGGTCTGTCTATTTATATTAGAGACAGTAGATCCAACTGGTCTGTCAAATTATCATAGAGACAGTTGATCTAGCCGGTCTGTCTATTTATATTAGAGACAGTAGATCTAGCTGATCTGTCATAAGATAATAGAGACAGTAGATCTAGCTGATCTGTCATAATACAATAGAGACAGTAGATCAAGCTGGTCTGTCATAATATAATAGAAACAGTACATCTAGCTGGTCTGTCATAATATAATAGAGACATAGAGACAGGAGATCTAGCTGGTCTGTCATATTAAAATAGAGACAGTAGATCTAGCTGATCTGTCATAAGATAGAGACAGTAGATCTAGCTGATCTGTCATAAGATAATAGAGACAGTAGATCTAGCTGGTCTGTCACATTATAATAGAGACAGTAGATCCAACTGGTTAGTCATATTATCATAGAGACAGTAGATCTAGCTGATCTGTCATAATATAATAGAGACAGTAGATCTAGCTGGTTTGTCATAATATAATAGAGACAGTAGATCTAGCTGGTCTGTCATGTTACAATAGAGACAGTAGATCTAGCTGGTCTGTCATATTATAATAGAGACAGTAGATCTAGCTGGTCTGTCATGTAATAATAGAGACAGTAGATCTAGCTGGTCTGTCATAATATAATAGAGACATAGAGACAGTAGATCTAGCTGGTGTGTCATATTATAATAGAGACAGATCTGGCTGGTCTGTCATATTATGACAGAGACAGTAGATCCAACTGGTCTGTCAAATTATCATAGAGACAGTAGATCTAGCTGGTCTTTCATAATATAATAGATACAGTAGATCTAGCTGGTCTGTCATGTTACAATAGAGACAGTAGATCTAGCTGGTCTGTCATATTATAATAGAGACAGTAGATCTAGCTGGTCTGTCATAATATAATAGAGACAGTCGATCTAGCTGGTCTGTCATAATGTAATAGAGACAGTTGATCTAGCCGGTCTGTCTATTTATATTAGAGACAGTAGATCTAGCTGGTCTGTAATAATATAATAGAGACAGTAGATCTAGCTGGTCTGTCATAATATAATAGAGACAGTAGATCTAGCTGGTCTGTCATATTATAATAGAGACAGTAGATCTAGCTGGTCTGTCATGTTACAATAGAGACAGTAGATCTAGCTGGTCTGTCATATTATAATAGAGACAGTAGATCTAGCTGGTCTGTCATAATATAATAGAGACAGTCGATCTAGCTGGTCTGTCATAATGTAATAGAGACAGTTGATCTAGCCGGTCTGTCTATTTATATTAGAGACAGTAGATCTAGCTGGTCTGTAATAATATAATAGAGACAGTAGATCTAGCTGGTCTGTCATAATATAATAGAGACAGTAGATCTAGCTGGTCTGTCATATTATAATAGAGACAGTAGATCTAGCTGGTCTGTCATATTATAATAGAGACAGTAGATCCAACTGGTCTGTCATATTATTATAGAGACAGTAGATCAAGCTGATCTGTCATAATATAATAGAGACAGTAGATCTAGCTGGTTTGTCATAATATAATAGAGACAGTAGATCTAGCTGGTCTGTCATAATATAATAGAGACATAGAGAAAGGAGATCTAGCTGGTCTGTCAAATTATCATAGAGACAGTAGATCTAGCTGGTCTGTCATGTTACAATAGAGACAGTAGATCTAGCTGGTCTGTCATATTATAATAGAGACAGTAGATCTAGCTGGTCTGTCATATTATAATAGAGACAGTAGATCTAGCTGGTCTGTCATAATATAATAGAGACAGTCGATCTAGCTGGTCTGTCATAATGTAATAGAGACAGTTGATCTAGCCGGTCTGTCTATTTATATTAGAGACAGTAGATCTAGCTGGTCTGTAATAATATAATAGAGACAGTAGATCTAGCTGGTCTGTCATGTAATAATAGAGACAGTAGATCTAGCTGGTCTGTCATAATATAATAGAGACATAGAGACAGTAGATCTAGCTGGTGTGTCATATTATAATAGAGACAGATCTGGCTGGTCTGTCATATTATGACAGAGACAGTAGATCCAACTGGTCTGTCAAATTATCATAGAGACAGTAGATCTAGCTGGTCTTTCATAATATAATAGATACAGTAGATCTAGCTGGTCTGTCATGTTACAATAGAGACAGTAGATCTAGCTGGTCTGTCATATTATAATAGAGACAGTAGATCTAGCTGGTCTGTCATAATATAATAGAGACAGTCGATCTAGCTGGTCTGTCATAATGTAATAGAGACAGTTGATCTAGCCGGTCTGTCTATTTATATTAGAGACAGTAGATCTAGCTGGTCTGTAATAATATAATAGAGACAGTAGATCTAGCTGGTCTGTCATGTAATAATAGAGACAGTAGATCTAGCTGGTCTGTCATAATATAATAGAGACATAGAGACAGTAGATCTAGCTGGTGTGTCATATTATAATAGAGACAGATCTGGCTGGTCTGTCATATTATGACAGAGACAGTAGATCCAACTGGTCTGTCAAATTATCATAGAGACAGTAGATCTAGCTGGTCTTTCATAATATAATAGATACAGTAGATCTAGCTGATCTGTCATGTTACAATAGAGACAGTAGATCTAGCTGGTCTGTCATATTATAATAGAGACAGTAGATCTAGCTGGTCTGTCATAATATAATAGAGACAGTCGATCTAGCTGGTCTGTCATAATGTAATAGAGACAGTTGATCTAGCCGGTCTGTCTATTTATATTAGAGACAGTAGATCTAGCTGGTCTGTAATAATATAATAGAGACAGTAGATCTAGCTGGTCTGTCATAATATAATAGAGACAGTAGATCTAGCTGGTCTGTCATATTATAATAGAGACAGTAGATCTAGCTGGTCTGTCATGTTACAATAGAGACAGTAGATCTAGCTGGTCTGTCATATTATAATAGAGACAGTAGATCTAGCTGGTCTGTCATAATATAATAGAGACAGTCGATCTAGCTGGTCTGTCATAATGTAATAGAGACAGTTGATCTAGCCGGTCTGTCTATTTATATTAGAGACAGTAGATCTAGCTGGTCTGTAATAATATAATAGAGACAGTAGATCTAGCTGGTCTGTCATAATATAATAGAGACAGTAGATCTAGCTGGTCTGTCATATTATAATAGAGACAGTAGATCTAGCTGGTCTGTCATATTATAATAGAGACAGTAGATCCAACTGGTCTGTCATATTATTATAGAGACAGTAGATCAAGCTGATCTGTCATAATATAATAGAGACAGTAGATCTAGCTGGTTTGTCATAATATAATAGAGACAGTAGATCTAGCTGGTCTGTCATAATATAATAGAGACATAGAGACAGGAGATCTAGCTGGTCTGTCAAATTATCATAGAGACAGTAGATCTAGCTGGTCTGTCATGTTACAATAGAGACAGTAGATCTAGCTGGTCTGTCATATTATAATAGAGACAGTAGATCTAGCTGGTCTGTCATAATATAATAGAGACAGTCGATCTAGCTGGTCTGTCATAATGTAATAGAGACAGTAGATCTAGCTGGTCTGTCATTATAATAGAGACAGTAGATCTAGCTGGTCTGTCATATTATAATAGAGACAGTAGATCCAACTGGTCTGTCATATTATTATAGAGACAGTAGATCAAGCTGATCTGTCATAATATAATAGAGACAGTAGATCTAGCTGGTCTGTCATAATATAATAGAGACAGTCGATCTAGCTGGTCTGTCATAATGTAATAGAGACAGTTGATCTAGCCGGTCTGTCTATTTATATTAGAGACAGTAGATCTAGCTGGTCTGTAATAATATAATAGAGACAGTAGATCTAGCTGGTCTGTCATATTATAATAGAGACAGTAGATCTAGCTGGTCTGTCATGTTACAATAGAGACGGTAGATCTAGCTGGTCTGTCATATTATAATAGAGACAGTAGATCTAGCTGGTCTGTCATAATATAATAGAGACAGTCGATCTAGCTGGTTTGTCATAATGTAATAGAGACAGTTGATCTAGCCGGTCTGTCTATTTATATTAGAGACAGTAGATCTAGCTGGTCTGTAATAATATAATAGAGACAGTAGATCTAGCTGGTCTTTCATAATATAACAGAGACAGTAGATCTAGCTGGTCTGTCATATTATAATAGAGACAGTAGATCTAGCTGGTCTGTCATAATATAATAGAGACATAGAGACAGGAGATCTAGCTGGTCTGTCAAATTATCATAGAGACAGTTGATCTAGCCGGTCTGTCTATTTATATTAGAGACAGTAGATCCAACTGGTCTGTCAAATTATCATAGAGACAGTTGATCTAGCCGGTCTGTCTATTTATATTAGAGACAGTAGATCTAGCTTATCTGTCATAATATAATAGAGACAGTAGATCTAGCTGATCTGTCATAATACAATAGAGACAGTAGATCAAGCTGGTCTGTCATAATATAATAGAAACAGTACATCTAGCTGGTCTGTCATAATATAATAGAGACATAGAGACAGGAGATCTAGCTGGTCTGTCATATTATAATAGAGACAGTAGATCTAGCTGATCTGTCATAAGATAGAGACAGTAGATCTAGCTGATCTGTCATAAGATAATAGAGACAGTAGATCTAGCTGGTCTGTCACATTATAATAGAGACAGTAGATCCAACTGGTTAGTCATATTATCATAGAGACAGTAGATCTAGCTGATCTGTCATAATATAATAGAGACAGTAGATCTAGCTGGTTTGTCATAATATAATAGAGACAGTAGATCTAGCTGGTCTGTCATGTTACAATAGAGACAGTAGATCTAGCTGGTCTGTCATATTATAATAGAGACAGTAGATCTAGCTGGTCTGTCATGTAATAATAGAGACAGTAGATCTAGCTGGTCTGTCATAATATAATAGAGACATAGAGACAGTAGATCTAGCTGGTGTGTCATATTATAATAGAGACAGATCTAGCTGGTCTGTCATATTATGACAGAGACAGTAGATCCAACTGGTCTGTCAAATGATCATAGAGACAGTAGATCTAGCTGGTCTTTCATAATATAATAGATACAGTAGATCTAGCTGGTCTGTCCTGTTACAATAGAGACAGTAGATCTAGCTGGTCTGTCATAATATAATAGAGACAGTAGATCTAGCTGGTCTGTCATATTATAATAGAGACAGTAGATCTAGCTGGTCTGTCATATTATAATAGAGACAGTAGATCCAACTGGTCTGTCATATTATTATAGAGACAGTAGATCAAGCTGATCTGTCATAATATAATAGAGACAGTAGATCTAGCTGGTTTGTCATAATATAATAGAGACAGTAGATCTAGCTGGTCTGTCATAATATAATAGAGACATAGAGAAAGGAGATCTAGCTGGTCTGTCAAATTATCATAGAGACAGTAGATCTAGCTGGTCTGTCATGTTACAATAGAGACAGTAGATCTAGCTGGTCTGTCATATTATAATAGAGACAGTAGATCTAGCTGGTCTGTCATATTATAATAGAGACAGTAGATCTAGCTGGTCTGTCATAATATAATAGAGACAGTCGATCTAGCTGGTCTGTCATAATGTAATAGAGACAGTTGATCTAGCCGGTCTGTCTATTTATATTAGAGACAGTAGATCTAGCTGGTCTGTAATAATATAATAGAGACAGTAGATCTAGCTGGTCTGTCATGTAATAATAGAGACAGTAGATCTAGCTGGTCTGTCATAATATAATAGAGACATAGAGACAGTAGATCTAGCTGGTGTGTCATATTATAATAGAGACAGATCTGGCTGGTCTGTCATATTATGACAGAGACAGTAGATCCAACTGGTCTGTCAAATTATCATAGAGACAGTAGATCTAGCTGGTCTTTCATAATATAATAGATACAGTAGATCTAGCTGGTCTGTCATGTTACAATAGAGACAGTAGATCTACCTGGTCTGTCATATTATAATAGAGACAGTAGATCTAGCTGGTCTGTCATAATATAATAGAGACAGTCGATCTAGCTGGTCTGTCATAATGTAATAGAGACAGTTGATCTAGCCGGTCTGTCTATTTATATTAGAGACAGTAGATCTAGCTGGTCTGTAATAATATAATAGAGACAGTAGATCTAGCTGGTCTGTCATGTAATAATAGAGACAGTAGATCTAGCTGGTCTGTCATAATATAATAGAGACATAGAGACAGTAGATCTAGCTGGTGTGTCATATTATAATAGAGACAGATCTGGCTGGTCTGTCATATTATGACAGAGACAGTAGATCCAACTGGTCTGTCAAATTATCATAGAGACAGTAGATCTAGCTGGTCTTTCATAATATAATAGATACAGTAGATCTAGCTGATCTGTCATGTTACAATAGAGACAGTAGATCTAGCTGGTCTGTCATATTATAATAGAGACAGTAGATCTAGCTGGTCTGTCATAATATAATAGAGACAGTCGATCTAGCTGGTCTGTCATAATGTAATAGAGACAGTTGATCTAGCCGGTCTGTCTATTTATATTAGAGACAGTAGATCTAGCTGGTCTGTAATAATATAATAGAGACAGTAGATCTAGCTGGTCTGTCATAATATAATAGAGACAGTAGATCTAGCTGGTCTGTCATATTATAATAGAGACAGTAGATCTAGCTGGTCTGTCATGTTACAATAGAGACAGTAGATCTAGCTGGTCTGTCATATTATAATAGAGACAGTAGATCTAGCTGGTCTGTCATAATATAATAGAGACAGTCGATCTAGCTGGTCTGTCATAATGTAATAGAGACAGTTGATCTAGCCGGTCTGTCTATTTATATTAGAGACAGTAGATCTAGCTGGTCTGTAATAATATAATAGAGACAGTAGATCTAGCTGGTCTGTCATAATATAATAGAGACAGTAGATCTAGCTGGTCTGTCATATTATAATAGAGACAGTAGATCTAGCTGGTCTGTCATATTATAATAGAGACAGTAGATCCAACTGGTCTGTCATATTATTATAGAGACAGTAGATCAAGCTGATCTGTCATAATATAATAGAGACAGTAGATCTAGCTGGTTTGTCATAATATAATAGAGACAGTAGATCTAGCTGGTCTGTCATAATATAATAGAGACATAGAGACAGGAGATCTAGCTGGTCTGTCAAATTATCATAGAGACAGTAGATCTAGCTGGTCTGTCATGTTACAATAGAGACAGTAGATCTAGCTGGTCTGTCATATTATAATAGAGACAGTAGATCTAGCTGGTCTGTCATAATATAATAGAGACAGTCGATCTAGCTGGTCTGTCATAATGTAATAGAGACAGTAGATCTAGCTGGTCTGTCATTATAATAGAGACAGTAGATCTAGCTGGTCTGTCATATTATAATAGAGACAGTAGATCCAACTGGTCTGTCATATTATTATAGAGACAGTAGATCAAGCTGATCTGTCATAATATAATAGAGACAGTAGATCTAGCTGGTCTGTCATAATATAATAGAGACAGTCGATCTAGCTGGTCTGTCATAATGTAATAGAGACAGTTGATCTAGCCGGTCTGTCTATTTATATTAGAGACAGTAGATCTAGCTGGTCTGTAATAATATAATAGAGACAGTAGATCTAGCTGGTCTGTCATATTATAATAGAGACAGTAGATCTAGCTGGTCTGTCATGTTACAATAGAGACGGTAGATCTAGCTGGTCTGTCATATTATAATAGAGACAGTAGATCTAGCTGGTCTGTCATAATATAATAGAGACAGTCGATCTAGCTGGTTTGTCATAATGTAATAGAGACAGTTGATCTAGCCGGTCTGTCTATTTATATTAGAGACAGTAGATCTAGCTGGTCTGTAATAATATAATAGAGACAGTAGATCTAGCTGGTCTTTCATAATATAACAGAGACAGTAGATCTAGCTGGTCTGTCATATTATAATAGAGACAGTAGATCTAGCTGGTCTGTCATAATATAATAGAGACATAGAGACAGGAGATCTAGCTGGTCTGTCAAATTATCATAGAGACAGTTGATCTAGCCGGTCTGTCTATTTATATTAGAGACAGTAGATCCAACTGGTCTGTCAAATTATCATAGAGACAGTTGATCTAGCCGGTCTGTCTATTTATATTAGAGACAGTAGATCTAGCTTATCTGTCATAATATAATAGAGACAGTAGATCTAGCTGATCTGTCATAATACAATAGAGACAGTAGATCAAGCTGGTCTGTCATAATATAATAGAAACAGTACATCTAGCTGGTCTGTCATAATATAATAGAGACATAGAGACAGGAGATCTAGCTGGTCTGTCATATTATAATAGAGACAGTAGATCTAGCTGATCTGTCATAAGATAGAGACAGTAGATCTAGCTGATCTGTCATAAGATAATAGAGACAGTAGATCTAGCTGGTCTGTCACATTATAATAGAGACAGTAGATCCAACTGGTTAGTCATATTATCATAGAGACAGTAGATCTAGCTGATCTGTCATAATATAATAGAGACAGTAGATCTAGCTGGTTTGTCATAATATAATAGAGACAGTAGATCTAGCTGGTCTGTCATGTTACAATAGAGACAGTAGATCTAGCTGGTCTGCCATATTATAATAGAGACAGTAGATCTAGCTGGTCTGTCATGTAATAATAGAGACAGTAGATCTAGCTGGTCTGTCATAATATAATAGAGACATAGAGACAGTAGATCTAGCTGGTGTGTCATATTATAATAGAGACAGATCTAGCTGGTCTGTCATATTATGACAGAGACAGTAGATCCAACTGGTCTGTCAAATGATCATAGAGACAGTAGATCTAGCTGGTCTTTCATAATATAATAGATACAGTAGATCTAGCTGGTCTGTCCTGTTACAATAGAGACAGTAGATCTAGCTGGTCTGTCATAATATAATAGAGACAGTAGATCTAGCTGGTCTGTCATATTATAATAGAGACAGTAGATCTAGCTGGTCTGTCATATTATAATAGAGACAGTAGATCCAACTGGTCTGTCATATTATTATAGAGACAGTAGATCAAGCTGATCTGTCATAATATAATAGAGACAGTAGATCTAGCTGGTTTGTCATAATATAATAGAGACAGTAGATCTAGCTGGTCTGTCATAATATAATAGAGACATAGAGACAGGAGATCTAGCTGGTCTGTCAAATTATCATAGAGACAGTAGATCTAGCTGGTCTGTCATGTTACAATAGAGACAGTAGATCTAGCTGGTCTGTCATATTATAATAGAGACAGTAGATCTAGCTGGTCTGTCATAATATAATAGAGACAGTCGATCTAGCTGGTCTGTCATAATGTAATAGAGACAGTAGATCTAGCTGGTCTGTCATTATAATAGAGACAGTAGATCTAGCTGGTCTGTCATATTATAATAGAGACAGTAGATCCAACTGGTCTGTCATATTATTATAGAGACAGTAGATCAAGCTGATCTGTCATAATATAATAGAGACAGTAGATCTAGCTGGTCTGTCATAATATAATAGAGACAGTCGATCTAGCTGGTCTGTCATAATGTAATAGAGACAGTTGATCTAGCCGGTCTGTCTATTTATATTAGAGACAGTAGATCTAGCTGGTCTGTAATAATATAATAGAGACAGTAGATCTAGCTGGTCTGTCATATTATAATAGAGACAGTAGATCTAGCTGGTCTGTCATGTTACAATAGAGACGGTAGATCTAGCTGGTCTGTCATATTATAATAGAGACAGTAGATCTAGCTGGTCTGTCATAATATAATAGAGACAGTCGATCTAGCTGGTTTGTCATAATGTAATAGAGACAGTTGATCTAGCCGGTCTGTCTATTTATATTAGAGACAGTAGATCTAGCTGGTCTGTAATAATATAATAGAGACAGTAGATCTAGCTGGTCTTTCATAATATAACAGAGACAGTAGATCTAGCTGGTCTGTCATATTATAATAGAGACAGTAGATCTAGCTGGTCTGTCATAATATAATAGAGACATAGAGACAGGAGATCTAGCTGGTCTGTCAAATTATCATAGAGACAGTTGATCTAGCCGGTCTGTCTATTTATATTAGAGACAGTAGATCCAACTGGTCTGTCAAATTATCATAGAGACAGTTGATCTAGCCGGTCTGTCTATTTATATTAGAGACAGTAGATCTAGCTTATCTGTCATAATATAATAGAGACAGTAGATCTAGCTGATCTGTCATAATACAATAGAGACAGTAGATCAAGCTGGTCTGTCATAATATAATAGAAACAGTACATCTAGCTGGTCTGTCATAATATAATAGAGACATAGAGACAGGAGATCTAGCTGGTCTGTCATATTATAATAGAGACAGTAGATCTAGCTGATCTGTCATAAGATAGAGACAGTAGATCTAGCTGATCTGTCATAAGATAATAGAGACAGTAGATCTAGCTGGTCTGTCACATTATAATAGAGACAGTAGATCCAACTGGTTAGTCATATTATCATAGAGACAGTAGATCTAGCTGATCTGTCATAATATAATAGAGACAGTAGATCTAGCTGGTTTGTCATAATATAATAGAGACAGTAGATCTAGCTGGTCTGTCATGTTACAATAGAGACAGTAGATCTAGCTGGTCTGTCATATTATAATAGAGACAGTAGATCTAGCTGGTCTGTCATGTAATAATAGAGACAGTAGATCTAGCTGGTCTGTCATAATATAATAGAGACATAGAGACAGTAGATCTAGCTGGTGTGTCATATTATAATAGAGACAGATCTAGCTGGTCTGTCATATTATGACAGAGACAGTAGATCCAACTGGTCTGTCAAATGATCATAGAGACAGTAGATCTAGCTGGTCTTTCATAATATAATAGATACAGTAGATCTAGCTGGTCTGTCCTGTTACAATAGAGACAGTAGATCTAGCTGGTCTGTCATATTATAATAGAGACAGTAGATCCAACTGGTCTGTCATATTATTATAGAGACAGTAGATCAAGCTGATCTGTCATAATATAATAGAGACAGTAGATCTAGCTGGTCTGTCATAATATAATAGAGACAGTCGATCTAGCTGGTCTGTCATAATGTAATAGAGACAGTTGATCTAGCCGGTCTGTCTATTTATATTAGAGACAGTAGATCTAGCTGGTCTGTAATAATATAATAGAGACAGTAGATCTAGCTGGTCTGTCATATTATAATAGAGACAGTAGATCTAGCTGGTCTGTCATGTTACAATAGAGACGGTAGATCTAGCTGGTCTGTCATATTATAATAGAGACAGTAGATCTAGCTGGTCTGTCATAATATAATAGAGACAGTCGATCTAGCTGGTTTGTCATAATGTAATAGAGACAGTTGATCTAGCCGGTCTGTCTATTTATATTAGAGACAGTAGATCTAGCTGGTCTGTAATAATATAATAGAGACAGTAGATCTAGCTGGTCTGTCATAATATAACAGAGACAGTAGATCTAGCTGGTCTGTCATATTATAATAGAGACAGTAGATCTAGCTGGTCTGTCATAATATAATAGAGACATAGAGACAGGAGATCTAGCTGGTCTGTCAAATTATCATAGAGACAGTTGATCTAGCCGGTCTGTCTATTTATATTAGAGACAGTAGATCCAACTGGTCTGTCAAATTATCATAGAGACAGTTGATCTAGCCGGTCTGTCTATTTATATTAGAGACAGTAGATCTAGCTTATCTGTCATAATATAATAGAGACAGTAGATCTAGCTGATCTGTCATAATACAATAGAGACAGTAGATCAAGCTGGTCTGTCATAATATAATAGAAACAGTACATCTAGCTGGTCTGTCATAATATAATAGAGACATAGAGACAGGAGATCTAGCTGGTCTGTCATATTATAATAGAGACAGTAGATCTAGCTGATCTGTCATAAGATAGAGACAGTAGATCTAGCTGATCTGTCATAAGATAATAGAGACAGTAGATCTAGCTGGTCTGTCACAATATAATAGAGACAGTAGATCCAACTGGTTAGTCATATTATCATAGAGACAGTAGATCTAGCTGATCTGTCATAATATAATAGAGACAGTAGATCTAGCTGGTTTGTCATAATATAATAGAGACAGTAGATCTAGCTGGTCTGTCATGTTACAATAGAGACAGTAGATCTAGCTGGTCTGTCATATTATAATAGAGACAGTAGATCTAGCTGGTCTGTCATGTAATAATAGAGACAGTAGATCTAGCTGGTCTGTCATAATATAATAGAGACATAGAGACAGTAGATCTAGCTGGTGTGTCATATTATAATAGAGACAGATCTAGCTGGTCTGTCATATTATGACAGAGACAGTAGATCCAACTGGTCTGTCAAATGATCATAGAGACAGTAGATCTAGCTGGTCTTTCATAATATAATAGATACAGTAGATCTAGCTGGTCTGTCATGTTACAATAGAGACAGTAGATCTAGCTGGTCTGTCATATTATAATAGAGACAGTAGATCTAGCTGGTCTGTCATAATATAATAGAGACAGTCGATCTAGCTGGTCTGTCATAATGTAATAGAGAGAGTAGATCTAGCCGGTCTGTCTATTTATATTAGAGACAGTAGATCTAGCTGGTCTGTAATAATATAATAGAGACAGTAGATCTAGCTGGTCTGTCATAATATAATAGAGACAGTAGATCTAGCTGGTCTGTCATATTATAATAGAGACAGTAGATCTAGCTGGTCTGTCATGTTACAATAGAGATAGTAGATCTAGCTGGTCTGTCACATTATAATAGAGACAGTAGATCTAGCTGGTCTGTCATAATATAATAGAGACAGTCGATCTAGCTGGTCTGTCATAATGTAATAGAGACAGTTGATCTAGCCGGTCTGTCTATTTATATTAGAGACAGTAGATCTAGCTGGTCTGTAATAATATAATAGAGACAGTAGATCTAGCTGGTCTGTCATAATATAATAGAGACAGTAGATCTAGCTGGTCTGTCATATTATAATAGAGACAGTAGATCTAGCTGGTCTGTCATAATATAATAGAGACATAGAGACAGGAGATCTAGCTGGTCTGTCAAATTATCATAGAGACAGTTGATCTAGCCGGTCTGTCTATTTATATTAGAGACAGTAGATCCAACTGGTCTATCAAATTATCATAGAGACAATTGATCTAGCCGGTCTGTCTATTTATATTAGAGACAGTAGATCTAGCTGATCTGTCATAATATAATAGAGACAGTAGATCTAGCTGATCTGTCATAATACAATAGAGACAGTAGATCAAGCTGGTCTGTCATAATATAATAGAAACAGTAGATCAAGCTGATCTGTCATAATATAATAGAGACAGTAGATCTAGCTGGTCTGTCATAATGTAATAGAGACAATTGATCTAGCCGGTCTGTCTATTTATATTAGAGACAGTAGATCTAGCTGGTCTGTAATAATATAATAGAGACAGTAGATCTAGCTGGTCTGTCATATTATAATAGAGACAGTAGATCTAGCTGGTCTGTCATGTTACAATAGAGACGGTAGATCTAGCTGGTCTGTCATATTATAATAGAGACAGTAGATCTAGCTGGTCTGTCATAATATAATAGAGACAGTCGATCTAGCTGGTCTGTCATAATGTAATAGAGACAGTTGATCTAGCCGGTCTGTCTATTTATATTAGAGACAGTAGATCTAGCTGGTCTGTAATAATATAATAGAGACAGTAGATCTAGCTGGTCTGTCATAATATAATAGAGACAGTAGATCTAGCTGGTCTGTCATATTATAATAGAGACAGTAGATCTAGCTGGTCTGTCATAATATAATAGAGACATAGAGACAGGAGATCTAGCTGGTCTGTCAAATGATCATAGAGACAGTTGATCTAGCCGGTCTGTCTATTTATATTAGAGACAGTAGATCCAACTGGTCTGTCAAATTATCATAGAGACAGTTGATCTAGCCGGTCTGTCTATTTATATTAGAGACAGTAGATCTAGCTGATCTGTCATAATATAATAGAGACAGTAGATCTAGCTGATCTGTCATAATACAATGGAGACAGTAGATCAAGCTGGTCTGTCATAATATAATAGAAACAGTACATCTAGCTGGTCTGTCATAATATAATAGAGACATAGAGACAGGAGATCTAGCTGGTCAGTCATATTATAATAGAGACAGTAGATCTAGCTGATCTGTCATAAGATAGAGACAGTAGATCTAGCTGATCTGTCATAAGAAAATAGAGACAGTAGATCTAGCTGGTCTGTCACATTATAATAGAGACAGTAGATCCAACTGGTTAGTCATATTATCAAAGAGACAGTAGATCTAGCTGATCTGTCATAATATAATAGAGACAGTAGATCTAGCTGGTTTGTCATAATATAATAGAGACAGTAGATCTAGCTGGTCTGTCATGTTACAATAGAGACAGTAGATCTAGCTGGTCTGTCATATTATAATAGAGACAGTAGATCTAGCTGGTCTGTCATGTAATAATAGAGACAGTAGATCTAGCTGGTCTGTCATAATATAATAGAGACATAGAGACAGTAGATCTAGCTGGTGTGTCATATTATAATAGAGACAGATCTGGCTGGTCTGTCATATTATGACAGAGACAGTAGATCCAACTGGTCTGTCAAATTATCATAGAGACAGTAGATCTAGCTGGTCTTTCATAATATAATAGATACAGTAGATCTAGCTGGTCTGTCATGTTACAATAGAGACAGTAGATCTAGCTGGTCTGTCATATTATAATAGAGACAGTAGATCTAGCTGGTCTGTCATAATATAATAGAGACAGTCGATCTAGCTGGTCTGTCATAATGTAATAGAGACAGTTGATCTAGCCGGTCTGTCTATTTATATTAGAGACAGTAGATCTAGCTGGTCTGTAATAATATAATAGAGACAGTAGATCTAGCTGGTCTGTCATAATATAATAGAGACAGTAGATCTAGCTGGTCTGTCATATTATAATAGAGACAGTAGATCTAGCTGGTCTGTCATGTTACAATAGAGACAGTAGATCTAGCTGGTCTGTCATATTATAATAGAGACAGTAGATCTAGCTGGTCTGTCATAATATAATAGAGACAGTCGATCTAGCTGGTCTGTCATAATGTAATAGAGACAGTTGATCTAGCCGGTCTGTCTATTTATATTAGAGACAGTAGATCTAGCTGGTCTGTAATAATATAATAGAGACAGTAGATCTAGCTGGTCTGTCATAATATAATAGAGACAGTAGATCTAGCTGGTCTGTCATATTATAATAGAGACAGTAGATCTAGCTGGTCTGTCATATTATAATAGAGACAGTAGATCCAACTGGTCTGTCATATTATTATAGAGACAGTAGATCAAGCTGATCTGTCATAATATAATAGAGACAGTAGATCTAGCTGGTTTGTCATAATATAATAGAGACAGTAGATCTAGCTGGTCTGTCATAATATAATAGAGACATAGAGAAAGGAGATCTAGCTGGTCTGTCAAATTATCATAGAGACAGTAGATCTAGCTGGTCTGTCATGTTACAATAGAGACAGTAGATCTAGCTGGTCTGTCATATTATAATAGAGACAGTAGATCTAGCTGGTCTGTCATATTATAATAGAGACAGTAGATCTAGCTGGTCTGTCATAATATAATAGAGACAGTCGATCTAGCTGGTCTGTCATAATGTAATAGAGACAGTTGATCTAGCCGGTCTGTCTATTTATATTAGAGACAGTAGATCTAGCTGGTCTGTAATAATATAATAGAGACAGTAGATCTAGCTGGTCTGTCATGTAATAATAGAGACAGTAGATCTAGCTGGTCTGTCATAATATAATAGAGACATAGAGACAGTAGATCTAGCTGGTGTGTCATATTATAATAGAGACAGATCTGGCTGGTCTGTCATATTATGACAGAGACAGTAGATCCAACTGGTCTGTCAAATTATCATAGAGACAGTAGATCTAGCTGGTCTTTCATAATATAATAGATACAGTAGATCTAGCTGGTCTGTCATGTTACAATAGAGACAGTAGATCTAGCTGGTCTGTCATATTATAATAGAGACAGTAGATCTAGCTGGTCTGTCATAATATAATAGAGACAGTCGATCTAGCTGGTCTGTCATAATGTAATAGAGACAGTTGATCTAGCCGGTCTGTCTATTTATATTAGAGACAGTAGATCTAGCTGGTCTGTAATAATATAATAGAGACAGTAGATCTAGCTGGTCTGTCATAATATAATAGAGACAGTAGATCTAGCTGGTCTGTCATATTATAATAGAGACAGTAGATCTAGCTGGTCTGTCATAATATAATAGAGACAGTCGATCTAGCTGGTCTGTCATAATGTAATAGAGACAGTTGATCTAGCCGGTCTGTCTATTTATATTAGAGACAGTAGATCTAGCTGGTCTGTAATAATATAATAGAGACAGTAGATCTAGCTGGTCTGTCATAATATAATAGAGACAGTAGATCTAGCTGGTCTGTCATATTATAATAGAGACAGTAGATCTAGCTGGTCTGTCATATTATAATAGAGACAGTAGATCCAACTGGTCTGTCATATTATTATAGAGACAGTAGATCAAGCTGATCTGTCATAATATAATAGAGACAGTAGATCTAGCTGGTTTGTCATAATATAATAGAGACAGTAGATCTAGCTGGTCTGTCATAATATAATAGAGACATAGAGACAGGAGATCTAGCTGGTCTGTCAAATTATCATAGAGACAGTAGATCTAGCTGGTCTGTCATGTTACAATAGAGACAGTAGATCTAGCTGGTCTGTCATATTATAATAGAGACAGTAGATCTAGCTGGTCTGTCATAATATAATAGAGACAGTCGATCTAGCTGGTCTGTCATAATGTAATAGAGACAGTAGATCTAGCTGGTCTGTCATTATAATAGAGACAGTAGATCTAGCTGGTCTGTCATATTATAATAGAGACAGTAGATCCAACTGGTCTGTCATATTATTATAGAGACAGTAGATCAAGCTGATCTGTCATAATATAATAGAGACAGTAGATCTAGCTGGTCTGTCATAATATAATAGAGACAGTCGATCTAGCTGGTCTGTCATAATGTAATAGAGACAGTTGATCTAGCCGGTCTGTCTATTTATATTAGAGACAGTAGATCTAGCTGGTCTGTAATAATATAATAGAGACAGTAGATCTAGCTGGTCTGTCATATTATAATAGAGACAGTAGATCTAGCTGGTCTGTCATGTTACAATAGAGACGGTAGATCTAGCTGGTCTGTCATATTATAATAGAGACAGTAGATCTAGCTGGTCTGTCATAATATAATAGAGACAGTCGATCTAGCTGGTTTGTCATAATGTAATAGAGACAGTTGATCTAGCCGGTCTGTCTATTTATATTAGAGACAGTAGATCTAGCTGGTCTGTAATAATATAATAGAGACAGTAGATCTAGCTGGTCTTTCATAATATAACAGAGACAGTAGATCTAGCTGGTCTGTCATATTATAATAGAGACAGTAGATCTAGCTGGTCTGTCATAATATAATAGAGACATAGAGACAGGAGATCTAGCTGGTCTGTCAAATTATCATAGAGACAGTTGATCTAGCCGGTCTGTCTATTTATATTAGAGACAGTAGATCCAACTGGTCTGTCAAATTATCATAGAGACAGTTGATCTAGCCGGTCTGTCTATTTATATTAGAGACAGTAGATCTAGCTTATCTGTCATAATATAATAGAGACAGTAGATCTAGCTGATCTGTCATAATACAATAGAGACAGTAGATCAAGCTGGTCTGTCATAATATAATAGAAACAGTACATCTAGCTGGTCTGTCATAATATAATAGAGACATAGAGACAGGAGATCTAGCTGGTCTGTCATATTATAATAGAGACAGTAGATCTAGCTGATCTGTCATAAGATAGAGACAGTAGATCTAGCTGATCTGTCATAAGATAATAGAGACAGTAGATCTAGCTGGTCTGTCACATTATAATAGAGACAGTAGATCCAACTGGTTAGTCATATTATCATAGAGACAGTAGATCTAGCTGATCTGTCATAATATAATAGAGACAGTAGATCTAGCTGGTTTGTCATAATATAATAGAGACAGTAGATCTAGCTGGTCTGTCATGTTACAATAGAGACAGTAGATCTAGCTGGTCTGTCATATTATAATAGAGACAGTAGATCTAGCTGGTCTGTCATGTAATAATAGAGACAGTAGATCTAGCTGGTCTGTCATAATATAATAGAGACATAGAGACAGTAGATCTAGCTGGTGTGTCATATTATAATAGAGACAGATCTAGCTGGTCTGTCATATTATGACAGAGACAGTAGATCCAACTGGTCTGTCAAATGATCATAGAGACAGTAGATCTAGCTGGTCTTTCATAATATAATAGATACAGTAGATCTAGCTGGTCTGTCATGTTACAATAGAGACAGTAGATCTAGCTGGTCTGTCATATTATAATAGAGACAGTAGATCTAGCTGGTCTGTCATAATATAATAGAGACAGTCGATCTAGCTGGTCTGTCATAATGTAATAGAGAGAGTAGATCTAGCCGGTCTGTCTATTTATATTAGAGACAGTAGATCTAGCTGGTCTGTAATAATATAATAGAGACAGTAGATCTAGCTGGTCTGTCATAATATAATAGAGACAGTAGATCTAGCTGGTCTGTCATATTATAATAGAGACAGTAGATCTAGCTGGTCTGTCATGTTACAATAGAGATAGTAGATCTAGCTGGTCTGTCACATTATAATAGAGACAGTAGATCTAGCTGGTCTGTCATAATATAATAGAGACAGTCGATCTAGCTGGTCTGTCATAATGTAATAGAGACAGTTGATCTAGCCGGTCTGTCTATTTATATTAGAGACAGTAGATCTAGCTGGTCTGTAATAATATAATAGAGACAGTAGATCTAGCTGGTCTGTCATAATATAATAGAGACAGTAGATCTAGCTGGTCTGTCATATTATAATAGAGACAGTAGATCTAGCTGGTCTGTCATAATATAATAGAGACATAGAGACAGGAGATCTAGCTGGTCTGTCAAATTATCATAGAGACAGTTGATCTAGCCGGTCTGTCTATTTATATTAGAGACAGTAGATCCAACTGGTCTATCAAATTATCATAGAGACAATTGATCTAGCCGGTCTGTCTATTTATATTAGAGACAGTAGATCTAGCTGATCTGTCATAATATAATAGAGACAGTAGATCTAGCTGATCTGTCATAATACAATAGAGACAGTAGATCAAGCTGGTCTGTCATAATATAATAGAAACAGTAGATCAAGCTGATCTGTCATAATATAATAGAGACAGTAGATCTAGCTGGTCTGTCATAATGTAATAGAGACAGTTGATCTAGCCGGTCTGTCTATTTATATTAGAGACAGTAGATCTAGCTGGTCTGTAATAATATAATAGAGACAGTAGATCTAGCTGGTCTGTCATATTATAATAGAGACAGTAGATCTAGCTGGTCTGTCATGTTACAATAGAGACGGTAGATCTAGCTGGTCTGTCATATTATAATAGAGACAGTAGATCTAGCTGGTCTGTCATAATATAATAGAGACAGTCGATCTAGCTGGTCTGTCATAATGTAATAGAGACAGTTGATCTAGCCGGTCTGTCTATTTATATTAGAGACAGTAGATCTAGCTGGTCTGTAATAATATAATAGAGACAGTAGATCTAGCTGGTCTGTCATAATATAATAGAGAAAGTAGATCTAGCTGGTCTGTCATATTATAATAGAGACAGTAGATCTAGCTGGTCTGTCATAATATAATAGAGACATAGAGACAGGAGATCTAGCTGGTCTGTCAAATGATCATAGAGACAGTTGATCTAGCCGGTCTGTCTATTTATATTAGAGACAGTAGATCCAACTGGTCTGTCAAATTATCATAGAGACAGTTGATCTAGCCGGTCTGTCTATTTATATTAGAGACAGTAGATCTAGCTGATCTGTCATAATATAATAGAGACAGTAGATCTAGCTGATCTGTCATAATACAATGGAGACAGTAGATCAAGCTGGTCTGTCATAATATAATAGAAACAGTACATCTAGCTGGTCTGTCATAATATAATAGAGACATAGAGACAGGAGATCTAGCTGGTCAGTCATATTATAATAGAGACAGTAGATCTAGCTGATCTGTCATAAGATAGAGACAGTAGATCTAGCTGATCTGTCATAAGAAAATAGAGACAGTAGATCTAGCTGGTCTGTCACATTATAATAGAGACAGTAGATCCAACTGGTTAGTCATATTATCATAGAGACAGTAGATCTAGCTGATCTGTCATAATATAATAGAGACAGTAGATCTAGCTGGTCTGTCATATTATAATAGAGACAGTAGATCCAACTGGTCTGTCATATTATCATGGAGACAGTAGATCTAGCTGATCTGTCATAATATAATAGAGACAGTAGATCTAGCTGGTTTGTCATAATATAATAAAGACAGTAGATCTAGCTGGTGTGTCATGTTACAATAGAGACAGTAGATCTAGCTGGTCTGTCATATTATAATAGAGACAGTAGATATAGCTGGTCTGTCATGTAATAATAGAGACAGTAGATCTAGCTGGTCTGTCATAATATAATAGAGACATAGAGACAGTAGATCTAGCTGGTCTGTCATAATATAATAGATACAGTAGATCTAGCTGGTCTGTCATGTTACAATAGAGACAGTAGATCTAGCTGGTCTGTCATATTATAATAGAGACAGTAGATCTAGCTGGTCTGTCATAATATAATAGAGACAGTCGATCTAGCTGGTCTGTCATAATGTAATAGAGAAAGTTGATCTAGCCGGTCTGTCTATTTATATTAGAGACAGTAGATCTAGCTGGTCTGTAATAATATAATAGAGACAGTAGATCTAGCTGGTCTGTCATATTATAATAGAGACAGTAGATCTAGCTGGTCTGTCATGTTACAATAGAGACGGTAGATCTAGCTGGTCTGTCATATTATAATAGAGACAGTAGATCTAGCTGGTCTGTCATAATATAATAGAGACAGTCGATCTAGCTGGTCTGTCATAATGTAATAGAGACAGTTGATCTAGCCGGTCTGTCTATTTATATTAGAGACAGTAGATCTAGCTGGTCTGTAATAATATAATAGAGACAGTAGATCTAGCTGGTCTGTCATAATATAATAGAGACAGTAGATCTAGCTGGTCTGTCATATTATAATAGAGACAGTAGATCTAGCTGGTCTGTCATAATATAATAGAGACATAGAGACAGGAGATCTAGCTGGTCTGTCAAATTATCATAGAGACAGTTGATCTAGCCGGTCTGTCTATTTATATTAGAGACAGTAGATCCAACTGGTCTGTCAAATTATCATAGAGACAGTTGATCTAGCCGGTCTGTCTATTTATATTAGAGACAGTAGATCTAGCTGATCTGTCATAAGATAATAGAGACAGTAGATCTAGCTGATCTGTCATAATACAATAGAGACAGTAGATCAAGCTGGTCTGTCATAATATAATAGAAACAGTACATCTAGCTGGTCTGTCATAATATAATAGAGACATAGAGACAGGAGATCTAGCTGGTCTGTCATATTAAAATAGAGACAGTAGATCTAGCTGATCTGTCATAAGATAGAGACAGTAGATCTAGCTGATCTGTCATAAGATAATAGAGACAGTAGATCTAGCTGGTCTGTCACATTATAATAGAGACAGTAGATCCAACTGGTTAGTCATATTATCATAGAGACAGTAGATCTAGCTGATCTGTCATAATATAATAGAGACAGTAGATCTAGCTGGTTTGTCATAATATAATAGAGACAGTAGATCTAGCTGGTCTGTCATGTTACAATAGAGACAGTAGATCTAGCTGGTCTGTCATATTATAATAGAGACAGTAGATCTAGCTGGTCTGTCATGTAATAATAGAGACAGTAGATCTAGCTGGTCTGTCATAATATAATAGAGACATAGAGACAGTAGATCTAGCTGGTGTGTCATATTATAATAGAGACAGATCTGGCTGGTCTGTCATATTATGACAGAGACAGTAGATCCAACTGGTCTGTCAAATTATCATAGAGACAGTAGATCTAGCTGGTCTTTCACAATATAATAGATACAGTAGATCTAGCTGGTCTGTCATGTTACAATAGAGACAGTAGATCTAGCTGGTCTGTCATATTATAATAGAGACAGTAGATCTAGCTGGTCTGTCATAATATAATAGAGACAGTCGATCTAGCTGGTCTGTCATAATGTAATAGAGACAGTTGATCTAGCCGGTCTGTCTATTTATATTAGAGACAGTATATCTAGCTGGTCTGTAATAATATAATAGAGACAGTAGATCTAGCTGGTCTGTCATAATATAATAGAGACAGTAGATCTAGCTGGTCTGTCATATTATAATAGAGACAGTAGATCTAGCTGGTCTGTCATGTTACAATAGAGACAGTAGATCTAGCTGGTCTGTCATATTATAATAGAGACAGTAGATCTAGCTGGTCTGTCATAATATAATAGAGACAGTCGATCTAGCTGGTCTGTCATAATGTAATAGAGACAGTTGATCTAGCCGGTCTGTCTATTTATATTAGAGACAGTAGATCTAGCTGGTCTGTAATAATATAATAGAGACAGTAGATCTAGCTGGTCTGTCATAATATAATAGAGACAGTAGATCTAGCTGGTCTGTCATATTATAATAGAGACAGTAGATCTAGCTGGTCTGTCATATTATAATAGAGACAGTAGATCCAACTGGTCTGTCATATTATTATAGAGACAGTAGATCAAGCTGATCTGTCATAATATAATAGAGACAGTAGATCTAGCTGGTTTGTCATAATATAATAGAGACAGTAGATCTAGCTGGTCTGTCATAATATAATAGAGACATAGAGAAAGGAGATCTAGCTGGTCTGTCAAATTATCATAGAGACAGTAGATCTAGCTGGTCTGTCATGTTACAATAGAGACAGTAGATCTAGCTGGTCTGTCATATTATAATAGAGACAGTAGATCTAGCTGGTCTGTCATATTATAATAGAGACAGTAGATCTAGCTGGTCTGTCATAATATAATAGAGACAGTCGATCTAGCTGGTCTGTCATAATGTAATAGAGACAGTTGATCTAGCCGGTCTGTCTATTTATATTAGAGACAGTAGATCTAGCTGGTCTGTAATAATATAATAGAGACAGTAGATCTAGCTGGTCTGTCATGTAATAATAGAGACAGTAGATCTAGCTGGTCTGTCATAATATAATAGAGACATAGAGACAGTAGATCTAGCTGGTGTGTCATATTATAATAGAGACAGATCTGGCTGGTCTGTCATATTATGACAGAGACAGTAGATCCAACTGGTCTGTCAAATTATCATAGAGACAGTAGATCTAGCTGGTCTTTCATAATATAATAGATACAGTAGATCTAGCTGGTCTGTCATGTTACAATAGAGACAGTAGATCTAGCTGGTCTGTCATATTATAATAGAGACAGTAGATCTAGCTGGTCTGTCATAATATAATAGAGACAGTCGATCTAGCTGGTCTGTCATAATGTAATAGAGACAGTTGATCTAGCCGGTCTGTCTATTTATATTAGAGACAGTAGATCTAGCTGGTCTGTAATAATATAATAGAGACAGTAGATCTAGCTGGTCTGTCATAATATAATAGAGACAGTAGATCTAGCTGGTCTGTCATATTATAATAGAGACAGTAGATCTAGCTGGTCTGTCATGTTACAATAGAGACAGTAGATCTAGCTGGTCTGTCATATTATAATAGAGACAGTAGATCTAGCTGGTCTGTCATAATATAATAGAGACAGTCGATCTAGCTGGTCTGTCATAATGTAATAGAGACAGTTGATCTAGCCGGTCTGTCTATTTATATTAGAGACAGTAGATCTAGCTGGTCTGTAATAATATAATAGAGACAGTAGATCTAGCTGGTCTGTCATAATATAATAGAGACAGTAGATCTAGCTGGTCTGTCATATTATAATAGAGACAGTAGATCTAGCTGGTCTGTCATATTATAATAGAGACAGTAGATCCAACTGGTCTGTCATATTATTATAGAGACAGTAGATCAAGCTGATCTGTCATAATATAATAGAGACAGTAGATCTAGCCGGTCTGTCTATTTATATTAGAGACAGTAGATCTAGCTGGTCTGTAATAATATAATAGAGACAGTAGATCTAGCTGGTCTGTCATAATATAATAGAGACATAGAGACAGGAGATCTAGCTGGTCTGTCAAATTATCATAGAGACAGTAGATCTAGCTGGTCTGTCATGTTACAATAGAGACAGTAGATCTAGCTGGTCTGTCATATTATAATAGAGACAGTAGATCTAGCTGGTCTGTCATAATATAATAGAGACAGTCGATCTAGCTGGTCTGTCATAATGTAATAGAGACAGTAGATCTAGCTGGTCTGTCATTATAATAGAGACAGTAGATCTAGCTGGTCTGTCATATTATAATAGAGACAGTAGATCCAACTGGTCTGTCATATTATTATAGAGACAGTAGATCAAGCTGATCTGTCATAATATAATAGAGACAGTAGATCTAGCTGGTCTGTCATATTATAATAGAGACAGTAGATCTAGCTGGTCTGTCATAATATAATAGAGACATAGAGACAGGAGATCTAGCTGGTCTGTCAAATTATCATAGAGACAGTTGATCTAGCCGGTCTGTCTATTTATATTAGAGACAGTAGATCCAACTGGTCTGTCAAATTATCATAGAGACAGTTGATCTAGCCGGTCTGTCTATTTATATTAGAGACAGTAGATCTAGCTGATCTGTCATAAGATAATAGAGACAGTAGATCTAGCTGATCTGTCATAATACAATAGAGACAGTAGATCAAGCTGGTCTGTCATAATATAATAGAAACAGTACATCTAGCTGGTCTGTCATAATATAATAGAGACATAGAGACAGGAGATCTAGCTGGTCTGTCATATTAAAATAGAGACAGTAGATCTAGCTGATCTGTCATAAGATAGAGACAGTAGATCTAGCTGATCTGTCATAAGATAATAGAGACAGTAGATCTAGCTGGTCTGTCACATTATAATAGAGACAGTAGATCCAACTGGTTAGTCATATTATCATAGAGACAGTAGATCTAGCTGATCTGTCATAATATAATAGAGACAGTAGATCTAGCTGGTTTGTCATAATATAATAGAGACAGTAGATCTAGCTGGTCTGTCATGTTACAATAGAGACAGTAGATCTAGCTGGTCTGTCATATTATAATAGAGACAGTAGATCTAGCTGGTCTGTCATGTAATAATAGAGACAGTAGATCTAGCTGGTCTGTCATAATATAATAGAGACATAGAGACAGTAGATCTAGCTGGTGTGTCATATTATAATAGAGACAGATCTGGCTGGTCTGTCATATTATAATAGAGACAGTAGATCTAGCTGGTTTGTCATAATATAATAGAGACAGTAGATCTAGCTGGTCTGTCATAATATAATAGAGACATAGAGACAGGAGATCTAGCTGGTCTGTCAAATTATCATAGAGACAGTAGATCTAGCTGGTCTGTCATGTTACAATAGAGACAGTAGATCTAGCTGGTCTGTCATATTATAATAGAGACAGTAGATCTAGCTGGTCTGTCATAATATAATAGAGACAGTCGATCTAGCTGGTCTGTCATAATGTAATAGAGACAGTAGATCTAGCTGGTCTGTCATTATAATAGAGACAGTAGATCTAGCTGGTCTGTCATATTATAATAGAGACAGTAGATCCAACTGGTCTGTCATATTATTATAGAGACAGTAGATCAAGCTGATCTGTCATAATATAATAGAGACAGTAGATCTAGCTGGTCTGTCATAATATAATAGAGACAGTCGATCTAGCTGGTCTGTCATAATGTAATAGAGACAGTTGATCTAGCCGGTCTGTCTATTTATATTAGAGACAGTAGATCTAGCTGGTCTGTAATAATATAATAGAGACAGTAGATCTAGCTGGTCTGTCATATTATAATAGAGACAGTAGATCTAGCTGGTCTGTCATGTTACAATAGAGACGGTAGATCTAGCTGGTCTGTCATATTATAATAGAGACAGTAGATCTAGCTGGTCTGTCATAATATAATAGAGACAGTCGATCTAGCTGGTTTGTCATAATGTAATAGAGACAGTTGATCTAGCCGGTCTGTCTATTTATATTAGAGACAGTAGATCTAGCTGGTCTGTAATAATATAATAGAGACAGTAGATCTAGCTGGTCTGTCATAATATAACAGAGACAGTAGATCTAGCTGGTCTGTCATATTATAATAGAGACAGTAGATCTAGCTGGTCTGTCATAATATAATAGAGACATAGAGACAGGAGATCTAGCTGGTCTGTCAAATTATCATAGAGACAGTTGATCTAGCCGGTCTGTCTATTTATATTAGAGACAGTAGATCCAACTGGTCTGTCAAATTATCATAGAGACAGTTGATCTAGCCGGTCTGTCTATTTATATTAGAGACAGTAGATCTAGCTTATCTGTCATAATATAATAGAGACAGTAGATCTAGCTGATCTGTCATAATACAATAGAGACAGTAGATCAAGCTGGTCTGTCATAATATAATAGAAACAGTACATCTAGCTGGTCTGTCATAATATAATAGAGACATAGAGACAGGAGATCTAGCTGGTCTGTCATATTATAATAGAGACAGTAGATCTAGCTGATCTGTCATAAGATAGAGACAGTAGATCTAGCTGATCTGTCATAAGATAATAGAGACAGTAGATCTAGCTGGTCTGTCACATTATAATAGAGACAGTAGATCCAACTGGTTAGTCATATTATCATAGAGACAGTAGATCTAGCTGATCTGTCATAATATAATAGAGACAGTAGATCTAGCTGGTTTGTCATAATATAATAGAGACAGTAGATCTAGCTGGTCTGTCATGTTACAATAGAGACAGTAGATCTAGCTGGTCTGTCATATTATAATAGAGACAGTAGATCTAGCTGGTCTGTCATGTAATAATAGAGACAGTAGATCTAGCTGGTCTGTCATAATATAATAGAGACATAGAGACAGTAGATCTAGCTGGTGTGTCATATTATCATAGAGACAGATCTAGCTGGTCTGTCATATTATGACAGAGACAGTAGATCCAACTGGTCTGTCAAATGATCATAGAGACAGTAGATCTAGCTGGTCTTTCATAATATAATAGATACAGTAGATCTAGCTGGTCTGTCATGTTACAATAGAGACAGTAGATCTAGCTGGTCTGTCATATTATAATAGAGACAGTAGATCTAGCTGGTCTGTCATAATATAATAGAGACAGTCGATCTAGCTGGTCTGTCATAATGTAATAGAGAGAGTAGATCTAGCCGGTCTGTCTATTTATATTAGAGACAGTAGATCTAGCTGGTCTGTAATAATATAATAGAGACAGTAGATCTAGCTGGTCTGTCATAATATAATAGAGACAGTAGATCTAGCTGGTCTGTCATATTATAATAGAGACAGTAGATCTAGCTGGTCTGTCATGTTACAATAGAGACAGTAGATCTAGCTGGTCTGTCACATTATAATAGAGACAGTAGATCTAGCTGGTCTGTCATAATATAATAGAGACAGTCGATCTAGCTGGTCTGTCATAATGTAATAGAGACAGTTGATCTAGCCGGTCTGTCTATTTATATTAGAGACAGTAGATCTAGCTGGTCTGTAATAATATAATAGAGACAGTAGATCTAGCTGGTCTGTCATAATATAATAGAGACAGTAGATCTAGCTGGTCTGTCATATTATAATAGAGACAGTAGATCTAGCTGGTCTGTCATAATATAATAGAGACATAGAGACAGGAGATCTAGCTGGTCTGTCAAATTATCATAGAGACAGTTGATCTAGCCGGTCTGTCTATTTATATTAGAGACAGTAGATCCAACTGGTCTATCAAATTATCATAGAGACAATTGATCTAGCCGGTCTGTCTATTTATATTAGAGACAGTAGATCTAGCTGATCTGTCATAATATAATAGAGACAGTAGATCTAGCTGATCTGTCATAATACAATAGAGACAGTAGATCAAGCTGGTCTGTCATAATATAATAGAAACAGTACATCTAGCTGGTCTGTCATAATATAATAGAGACATAGAGACAGGAGATCTAGCTGGTCTGTCATATTATAATAGAGACAGTAGATCTAGCTGATCTGTCATAAGATAGAGACAGTAGATCTAGCTGATCTGTCATAAGATAATAGAGACAGTAGATCTAGCTGGTCTGTCACATTATAATAGAGACAGTAGATCCAACTGGTTAGTCATATTATCATAGAGACAGTAGATCTAGCTGATCTGTCATAATATAATAGAGACAGTAGATCTAGCTGGTTTGTCATAATATAATAGAGACAGTAGATCTAGCTGGTCTGTCATGTTACAATAGAGACAGTAGATCTAGCTGGTCTGTCATATTATAATAGAGACAGTAGATCTAGCTGGTCTGTCATGTAATAATAGAGACAGTAGATCTAGCTGGTCTGTCATAATATAATAGAGACATTAGATCTAGCTGGTGTGTCATATTATAATAGAGACAGATCTAGCTGGTCTGTCACATTATAATAGAGACAGTAGATCCAACTGGTTAGTCATATTATCATAGAGACAGTAGATCTAGCTGATCTGTCATAATATAATAGAGACAGTAGATCTAGCTGATCTGTCATAATACAATAGAGACAGTAGATCAAGCTGGTCTGTCATAATATAATAGAAACAGTAGATCTAGCTAGTCTGTCATAATAAAATAGAGACAGTAGATGTAGCTGGTCTGTCATAATATAATAGAGACAGTCGATCTAGCTGGTCTGTCATAATGTAATAGAGACAGTAGATCTAGCCGGTCTGTCTATTTATATTAGAGACAGTAGATCTAGCTGGTCCGTCATATTATAATAGAGACAGTAGATCTAGCTGGTCTGTCATAAAATAATAGCGACAGTAGATCTAGCTGGTCTGTCATAATACAATAGAGACGGTAGATCTAGCTGGTCTGTCATAATATAATAGATACAGTAGATCTAGCTGGTCTGTCATGTTACAATAGAGACAGTAGATCTAGCTGGTCTGTCATATTATAATAGAGACAGTAGATCTAGCTGGTCTGTCATAATATAATAGAGACAGTCGATCTAGCTGGTCTGTCATAATGTAATAGAGAGAGTAGATCTAGCCGGTCTGTCTATTTATATTAGAGACAGTAGATCTAGCTGGTCTGTAATAATATAATAGAGACAGTAGATCTAGCTGGTCTGTCATAATATAATAGAGACAGTAGATCTAGCTGGTCTGTCATATTATAATAGAGACAGTAGATCTAGCTGGTCTGTCATGTTACAATAGAGACAGTAGATCTAGCTGGTCTGTCACATTATAATAGAGACAGTAGATCTAGCTGGTCTGTCATAATATAATAGAGACAGTCGATCTAGCTGGTCTGTCATAATGTAATAGAGACAGTTGATCTAGCCGGTCTGTCTATTTATATTAGAGACAGTAGATCTAGCTGGTCTGTAATAATATAATAGAGACAGTAGATCTAGCTGGTCTGTCATAATATAATAGAGACAGTAGATCTAGCTGGTCTGTCATATTATAATAGAGACAGTAGATCTAGCTGGTCTGTCATAATATAATAGAGACATAGAGACAGGAGATCTAGCTGGTCTGTGAAATTATCATAGAGACAGTTGATCTAGCCGGTCTGTCTATTTATATTAGAGACAGTAGATCCAACTGGTCTATCAAATTATCATAGAGACAATTGATCTAGCCGGTCTGTCTATTTATATTAGAGACAGTAGATCTAGCTGATCTGTCATAATATAATAGAGACAGTAGATCTAGCTGATCTGTCATAATACAATAGAGACAGTAGATCAAGCTGGTCTGTCATAATATAATAGAAACAGTACATCTAGCTGGTCTGTCATAATATAATAGAGACATAGAGACAGGAGATCTAGCTGGTCTGTCATATTATAATAGAGACAGTAGATCTAGCTGATCTGTCATAAGATAGAGACAGTAGATCTAGCTGATCTGTCATAAGATAATAGAGACAGTAGATCTAGCTGGTCTGTCACATTATAATAGAGACAGTAGATCCAACTGGTTAGTCATATTATCATAGAGACAGTAGATCTAGCTGATCTGTCATAATATAATAGAGACAGTAGATCTAGCTGGTTTGTCATAATATAATAGAGACAGTAGATCTAGCTGGTCTGTCATGTTACAATAGAGACAGTAGATCTAGCTGGTCTGTCATATTATAATAGAGACAGTAGATCTAGCTGGTCTGTCATGTAATAATAGAGACAGTAGATCTAGCTGGTCTGTCATAATATAATAGAGACATTAGATCTAGCTGGTGTGTCATATTATAATAGAGACAGATCTAGCTGGTCTGTCACATTATAATAGAGACAGTAGATCCAACTGGTTAGTCATATTATCATAGAGACAGTAGATCTAGCTGATCTGTCATAATATAATAGAGACAGTAGATCTAGCTGATCTGTCATAATACAATAGAGACAGTAGATCAAGCTGGTCTGTCATAATATAATAGAAACAGTAGATCTAGCTAGTCTGTCATAATAAAATAGAGACAGTAGATGTAGCTGGTCTGTCATAATATAATAGAGACAGTCGATCTAGCTGGTCTGTCATAATGTAATAGAGACAGTTGATCTAGCCGGTCTGTCTATTTATATTAGAGACAGTAGATCTAGCTGGTCTGTAATAATATAATAGAGACAGTAGATCTAGCTGGTCTGTCATAATATAATAGAGACAGTAGATCTAGCTGGTCTGTCATATTATAATAGAGACAGTAGATCTAGCTGGTCTGTCATAATATAATAGAGACATAGAGACAGGAGATCTAGCTGGTCTGTGAAATTATCATAGAGACAGTTGATCTAGCCGGTCTGTCTATTTATATTAGAGACAGTAGATCCAACTGGTCTATCAAATTATCATAGAGACAATTGATCTAGCCGGTCTGTCTATTTATATTAGAGACAGTAGATCTAGCTGATCTGTCATAATATAATAGAGACAGTAGATCTAGCTGATCTGTCATAATACAATAGAGACAGTAGATCTAGCTGGTCTGTCATAAAATAATAGCGACAGTAGATCTAGCTGGTCTGTCATAATACAATAGAGACGGTAGATCTAGCTGGTCTGTCATAATACAATAGAGACAGTAGATCTAGCTGGTCTGTCATAATACAATAGAGACAGTAGATCTAGCTGGTCCGTCATATTATAATAGAGACAGTAGATCTAGCTGGTCCGTCATATTATAATAGAGACAGATCTAGCTGGTCTGTCATATTATGATAGAGACAGTAGATCCAACTGGTCTGTCAAATTATCATAGAGACAGTAGATCTAGCTGATCTGTCATAATATAATAGAGACAGTAGATCTAGCTGATCTGTCATAATACAATAGAGACAGTAGATCAAGCTGGTCTGTCATAATATAATAGAAACAGTAGATCTAGCTGGTCTGTCATAATATAATAGAGACATAGAGACAGGAGATCTAGCTGGTGTGTCATATTATAATAGAGACAGTAGATCTAGCTGGTCTGTCATGTTACAATAGAGACAGTAGATCTAGCTGGTCTGTCATATTATAATAGAGACAGTAGATCAAGCTGATCTGTCATAAGATAATAGAGACAGTAGATCTAGCTGATCTGTCATAAGATAATAGAGACAGTAGATCTAGCTGGTCTGTCATAATATAATAGAGACAGTAGATCTAGCTGGTCTGTCACATTATAATAGAGACAGTAGATCCAACTGGTTAGTCATATTATCATAGAGACAGTAGATCTAGCTGATCTGTCATAATATAATAGAGACAGTAGATCTAGCTGGTTTGTCATAATATAATAGAGACAGTAGATCTAGCTGGTCTGTCATGTTACAATAGAGACAGTAGATCTAGCTGGTCTGTCATATTATAATAGAGACAGTAGATCTAGCTGGTCTGTCATGTAATAATAGAGACAGTAGATCTAGCTGGTCTGTCATAATATAATAGAGACAGTAGATCTAGCTGGTCTGTCATGTTACAATAGAGACAGGAGATCTAGCTGGTCTGTCATTTTATAATAGAGACAGTAGATCTAGCTGATCTGTCATAAGATAATAGAGACAGTAGATCTAGCTGATCTGTCATAAGATAATAGAGACAGTAGATCTAGCTGGTCTGTCATAATATAATAGAGACATAGAGACAGGAGATCTAGCTGGTGTGTCATATTATAATAGAGACAGTAGATCTAGCTGGTCTGTCATGTTACAATAGAGACAGTAGATCTAGCTGGTCTGTCATATTATAATAGAGACAGTAGATCTAGCTGGTCTGTCATAATATAATAGAGACAGTCGATCTAGCTTGTCTGTCATAATGTAATAGAGACAGTTGATCTAGCCGGTCTGTCTATTTATATTAGAGACAGTAGATCTAGCTGGTCTGTAATAATATAATAGAGACAGTAGATCTAGCTGGTCTGTCATAATATAATAGAGACAGTATATCTAGCTGGTCTGTCATATTATAATAGAGACAGTAGATCTAGCTGGTCTGTCATATTATAATAGAGACAGTAGATCCAACTGGTCTGTCATATTATCATAGAGACAGTAGATCTAGCTGATCTGTCATAATATAATAGAGACAGTAGATCTAGCTGGTTTGTCATAATATAATAGAGACAGTAGATCTAGCTGGTCTGTCATAATATAATAGAGACATAGAGACAGGAGATCTAGCTGGTCTGTCAAATTATCATAGAGACAGTATATCTAGCTGGTCTGTCATATTACAATAGAGACAGTAGATCTAGCTGGTCTGTCATAATATAATAGAGACAGTATATCTAGCTGGTCTGTCATATTATAATAGAGACAGTAGATCTAGCTGGTCTGTCATAATATAATAGAGACATAGAGACAGGAGATCTAGCTGGTGTGTCATATTATAATAGAGACAGTAGATCTAGCTGGTCTGTCATGTTACAATAGAGACAGTAGATCTAGCTGGTCTGTCATATTATAATAGAGACAGTAGATCTAGCTGGTCTGTCATAATATAATAGAGACAGTCGATCTAGCTTGTCTGTCATAATGTAATAGAGACAGTTGATCTAGCCGGTCTGTCTATTTATATTAGAGACAGTAGATCTAGCTGGTCTGTAATAATGTAATAGAGACAGTAGATCTAGCTGGTCTGTCATAATATAATAGAGACAGTATATCTAGCTGGTCTGTCATATTATAATAGAGACAGTAGATCTAGCTGGTCTGTCATATTATAATAGAGACAGTAGATCCAACTGGTCTGTCATATTATCATAGAGACAGTAGATCTAGCTGATCTGTCATAATATAATAGAGACAGTAGATCTAGCTGGTTTGTCATAATATAATAGAGACAGTAGATCTAGCTGGTCTGTCATAATATAATAGAGACATAGAGACAGGAGATCTAGCTGGTCTGTCAAATTATCATAGAGACAGTATATCTAGCTGGTCTGTCATATTACAATAGAGACAGTAGATCTAGCTGGTCTGTCATAATATAATAGAGACAGTATATCTAGCTGGTCTGTCATATTATAATAGAGACAGTAGATCTAGCTGGTCTTTCATATTATAATAGAGACAGTAGATCCAACTGGTCTGTCATATTATCATAGAGACAGTAGATCTAGCTGATCTGTCATAATATAATAGAGACAGTCGATCTAGCTGGTCTGTCATAATGTAATAGAGACAGTTGATCTAGCCGGTCTGTCTATTTATATTAGAGACAGTAGATCTAGCTGGTCTGTAATAATATAATAGAGACAGTATATCTAGCTGGTCTGTCATATTATAATAGAGACAGTAGATCTAGCTGGTCTGTCATATTATAATAGAGACAGTAGATCCAACTGGTCTGTCATATTATCATAGAGACAGTGCCACTGACACGGCCTGCAACGAAAACATGCGGTCTCTCCTTCACTGCAGCCGAGGTGAGTAAGACATTTAAACGTGTTAACCCTCGCAAGGCTGCAGGCCCAGATGGCATCCCCAGCCGCGCCCTCAGAGCATGCGCAGACCAGCTGGCCGGTGTGTTTACGGACATATTCAATCAATCCCTATACCAGTCTGCTGTTCCCACATGCTTCAAGAGGGCCACCATTGTTCCTGTTCCCAAGAAAGCTAAGGTAACTGAGCTAAATGACTACCGCCCCGTAGCACTCACATCCGTCATCATGAAGTGCTTTGAGAGACTAGTCAAGGACCATATCACCTCCACCCTACCTGACACCCTAGACCCACTCCAATTTGCTTACCGCCCAAATAGGTCCACAGACGATGCAATCTCAACCACACTGCACACTGCCCTAACCCATCTGGACAAGAGGAATACCTATGTGAGAATGCTGTTCATCGACTACAGCTCGGCATTCAACACCATAGTACCCTCCAAGCTCGTCATCAAGCTCGAGACCCTGGGTCTCGACCCCGCCCTGTGCAACTGGGTACTGGACTTCCTGACGGGCCGCCCCCAGGTGGTGAGGGTAGGCAACAACATCTCCTCCCCGCTGATCCTCAACACTGGGGCCCCACAAGGGTGCGTTCTGAGCTCTCTCCTGTACTCCCTGTTCACCCACGACTGCGTGGCCACGCACGCCTCCAACTCAATCATCAAGTTTGCGGACGACACAACAGTGGTAGGCTTGATTACCAACAACGATGAGACGGCCTACAGGGAGGAGGTGAGGGCCCTCGGAGTGTGGTGTCAGGAAAATAACCTCACACTCAACGTCAACAAAATTGATTGTGGACTTCAGGAAACAGCAGAGGGAACACCCCCCTATCCACATCGATGGAACAGTAGTGGAGAGGGTAGCAAGTTTTAAGTTCCTCGGCATACACATCACAGACAAACTGAATTGGTCCACTCACACAGACAGCATCGTGAAGAAGGCGCAGCAGCGCCTCTTCAACCTCAGGAGGCTGAAGAAATTCGGCTTGTCACCAAAAGCACTCACAAACTTCTACAGATGCACAATCGAGAGCATCCTGGCGGGCTGTATCACCGCCTGGTATGGCAACTGCACCGCCCTCAACCGTAAGGCTCTCCAGAGGGTAGTGAGGTCTGCACAACGCATCACCGGGGGCAAACTACCTGCCCTCCAGGACACCTACACCACCCGATGTCACAGGAAGGCCATAAAGATCATCAAGGACATCAACCACCCGAGCCACTGCCTGTTCACCCCGCTATCATCCAGAAGGTGAGGTCAGTACAGGTGCATCAAAGCTGGGACCGAGAGACTGAAAAACAGCTTCTATCTCAAGGCCATCAGACTGTTAAACAGCCACCACTAACACTGAGTGGCTGCTGCCAACACACTGACACTGACTCAACTCCAGCCACTTTAATAATGGGAATTGATGGGAAATTATGTAAATATATCACTAGCCACTTTAAACAATGCTACCTTATATAAATGTTACTTACCCTACATTATTCATCTCATATGCATACGTATATACTGTACTCTATATCATCGACGGTATCCTTATGTAATACATGTATCACTAGCCACTTTATACTATACTATGCCACTTTGTTTACATACTCATCTCATTTGTACATACTGTGCCCGATACCATCTACTGTATCTTGTCTATGCTGCTCTGTACCATCAATCATTCATATATCCTTATGTACATATTCTTTATCCCCTTACACTGTGTACAAGACAGTAGTTTTGGAATTGTTAGTTAGATTACTTGTTATTACTGCATTGTCGGAACTAGAAGCACAAGCATTTCGCTACACTCGCATTAACATCTGCTAACCATGTGTATGTGACAAATAAAATTTGATTTGATTTGATTTGGATCTAGCTGATCTGTCATAATATAATAGAGACAGTAGATCTAGCTGGTTTGTCATAATATAATAGAGACAGTAGATCTAGGTGGTCTGTCATAATATAATAGAGACATAGAGACAGGAGATCTAGCTGGTCTGTCAAATTATCATAGAGACAGTTGATCTAGCCGGTCTGTCTTTTTATATTAGAGACAGTAGATCCAACTGGTCTGTCAAATTATCATAGAGACAGTTGATCTAGCCGGTCTGTCTATTTATATTAGAGACAGTAGATCTAGCTGATCTGTCATAATATAATAGAGACAGTAGATCTAGCTGATCTGTCATAATACAATAGAGACAGTAGATCAAGCTGGTCTGTCATAATATAATAGAAACAGTAGATCTAGCTAGTCTGTCATAATATAATAGAGACAGTAGATGTAGCTGGTCTGTCATAATGTAATAGAGACAGTCAATCTAGCTGGTCTGTCATAATGTAATAGAGACAGTTAATCTAGCCGGTCTGTCTATTTATATTAGAGACAGTAGATTTAGCTGGTCCGTCATATTATAATAGAGACAGTAGATCTAGCTGGTCTGTCAGAAAATAATAGCGACAGTAGATCTAGCTGGTCTGTCATAATACAATAAAGACAGTAGATCTAGCTGGTCTCTCATAATACAATAGAGACAGTAGATCTAGCTGGTCTGTCATAATACAATAGAGACAGTAGATCTATCTGGTCCGTCATATTATAATAGAGACAGTAGATCTAGCTGGTCCGTCATATTATAATAGAGACAGTAGATCTAGCTGGTCCGTCATATTATAATAGAGACAGTAGATCTAGCTGGTCCGTCATAATACAATAGAGACATAGAGACTTTAGATCTAGCTGATCTGTCATAATATAATAGAGACAGTAGATCTAGCTGGTTTGTCATAATATAATAGAGACAGTACAATTAGCTGGTCTGTCATAATATGATAGAGACAGTAGATCTAGCTGGTCCGTCATATTATAATAGAGACAGTAGATCTAGCTGGTCCGTCATATTATAATAGAGACAGTAGATCTAGCTGGTCCGTCATATTATAATAGAGACAGTAGATCTAGCTGGTCTGTCATAATACAATAGAGACATAGAGACAGTAGATCCAACTGGTCTGTCAAATTATCATAGAGACAGTTGATCTAGCTGGTCTGTCTATTTATATTAGAGACAGTAGATCTAGCTGGTATGTCATATTATAATAGTGACAGTAGATCTAGCTGGTCCGTCATATTATAATAGAGACAGTAGATCTAGCTGGTCCGTCATATTATAATAGAGACAGTAGATCTAGCTGGTCTGTCATAATACAATAGAGACATAGAGACTGTAGATCTAGCTGATCTGTCATAATATAATAGATACAGTAGATCTAGCTGGTCTGTCATAATATAATAGAGACAGAGACAGTAGATCTAGCTGGTGTGTCATATTATAATAGAGACAGATCTAGCTGGTCTGTCATATTATGATAGAGACAGTAGATCCAACTGGTCTGTCAAATTATCATAGAGACAGTTGATCTAGCTGGTCTGTCCATTTATATTAGAGACAGTAGATCTAGCTGGTATGTCATATTATAATAGTGACAGTAGATCTAGCTGGTCTGTCATGTTACAATAGAGACAGTAGATCTAGCTGGTCTGTCATATTATAATAGAGACCGTAGATCTAGCTGGTCTGTCATAATATAATAGAGACAGTAGATCTAGCTGGTCTGTCATAATATAATAGAGACATAGAGACAGGAGATCTAGCTGGTCTGTCAAATTATCATAGAGACAGTTGATCTAGCCGGTCTGTCTATTTATATTAGAGACAGTAGATCTAGCTGATCTGTCATAATATAATAGAGACAGTAGATCTAGATGATCTGTCATAATACAATAGAGACAGTAGATCAAGCTGGTCTGTCATAATATAATAGAAACAGTAGATCTAGCTAGTCTGTCATAATATAATAGAGACAGTCAATCTAGCTGGTCTGTCATAATGTAATAGAGACAGTTGATCTAGCCGGTCTGTCTATTTATATTAGAGACAGTAGATCTAGCTGGTCCGTCATATTATAATAGAGACAGTAGATCTAGCTGGTCTGTCATAAAATAATAGCGACAGTAGATCTAGCTGGTCTGTCATAATACAATAAAGACAGTAGATCTAGCTGGTCTGTCATAATACAATAGAGACAGTAGATCTAGCTGGTCTGTCATAATACAATAGAGACAGTAGATCTAGCTGGTCCGTCATATTATAATAGAGACAGTAGATCTAGCTGGTCCGTCATATTATAATAGAGACAGTAGATCTAGCTGGTCCGTCATATTATAATAGTGACAGTAGATCTAGCTGGTCTGTCATAATACAATAGAGACATAGAGACTGTAGATCTAGCTGATCTGTCATAATATAATAGATACAGTAGATCTAGCTGGTCTGTCATAATATAATAGAGACAGAGACAGTAGATCTAGCTGGTCTGTCATATTATGATAGAGACAGTAGATCCAACTGGTCTGTCAAATTATCATAGAGACAGTTGATCTAGCTGGTCTGTCCATTTATATTAGAGACAGTAGATCTAGCTGGTATGTCATATTATAATAGTGACAGTAGATCTAGCTGGTCTGTCATGTTACAATAGAGACAGTAGATCTAGCTGGTCTGTCATATTATAATAGAGACCGTAGATTTAGCTGGTCTGTCATAATATAATAGAGACAGTAGATCTAGCTGGTCTGTCATAATATAATAGAGACAGTTGATCTAGCCGGTCTGTCTATTTATATTAGAGACAGTAGATCTAGCTGGTCTGTCATATTATAATAGAGACAGTAGATCTAGCTGGTCTGTCATAAAATAATAGAAACAGTAGATCTAGCTAGTCTGTCATAATATAATAGAGACAGTCAATCTAGCTGGTCTGTCATAATGTAATAGAGACAGTTGATCTAGCCGGTCTGTCTATTTATATTAGAGACAGTAGATCTAGCTGGTCTGTCATATTATAATAGAGACAGGAGATCTAGCTGGTCTGTCAAATTATCATAGAGACAGTTGATCTAGCCGGTCTGTCTATTTATATTAGAGACAGTAGATCTAGCTGATCTGTCATAATACAATAGAGACAGTAGATCACGCTGGTCTGTCATAATATAATAGAAACAGTAGATCTAGCTAGTCTGTCATAATATAATAGAGACAGTCAATCTAGCTGGTCTGTCATAATGTAATAGAGACAGTTGATCTAGCCGGTCTGTCTATTTATATTAGAGACAGTAGATCTAGCTGGTCTGTCATATTATAATAGAGACAGTAGATCTAGCTGGTCTGTCATAAAATAATAGAGACAGTAGATCTAGCTGGTCTGTCATAATACAATAGAGACAGTAGATCTAGCTGGTCTGTCATAATACAATAAAGACAGTAGATCTAGCTGGTCTGTCATAATACAATAGAGACAGTAGATCTAGCTGGTCTGTCATAATACAATAGAGACAGTAGATCTAGCTGGTCCGTCATATTATAATAGAGACAGTAGATCTGGCTGGTCCGTCATATTATAATAGAGACAGTAGATCTAGCTGGTCCGTCATATTATAATAGAGACAGTAGATCTAGCTGGTCCGTCATATTATAATAGAGACAGTAGATCTAGCTGGTCTGTCATAATACAATAGAGACATAGAGACTGTAGATCTAGCTGATCTGTCATAATATAATAGATACAGTAGATCTAGCTGGTCTGTCATAATATAATAGAGACAGAGACAGTAGATCTAGCTGGTGTGTCATATTATAATAGAGACAGATCTAGCTGGTCTGTCATATTATGATAGAGACAGTAGATCCAACTGGTCTGTCAAATTATCATAGAGACAGTTGATCTAGCTGGTCTGTCCATTTATATTAGAGACAGTAGATCTAGCTGGTATGTCATATTATAATAGTGACAGTAGATCTAGCTGGTCTGTCATGTTACAATAAAGACAGTAGATCTAGCTGGTCTGTCATATTATAATAGAGACCGTAGATCTAGCTGGTCTGTCATAATATAATAGACATTAGATCTAGCTGGTCTGTCATAATATAATAGAGACAGTTGATCTAGCTGGTCTGTCATAATATAATAGATACTGAAGATCTAGCTGGTCTGTCATAATATAATAGAGACATAGAGACAGTAGATCTAGCTGGTCTGTCATAAAATAATAGCGACAGTAGATCTAGCTGGTCTGTCATAATACAATAGAGACAGTAGATCTAGCTGGTCTGTCATAATATAATAGAGACATAGAGACAGGAGATCTAGCTGGTCTGTCATATTATAATAGAGACAGCAGATCTAGCTGGTCTGTCATAATATAATAGATACTGTAGATCTAGCTGGTCTGTCATAATATAATAGAGACATAGAGACAGTAGATCTAGCTGGTGTGTCATATTATAATAGAGACAGATCTAGCTGGTCTGTCATATTATGATAGAGACAGTAGATCCAACTGGTCTGTCAAATTATCATAGAGACAGTTGATCTAGCCGGTCTGTCTATTTATATTAGAGACAGTAGATCTAGCTGATCTGTCATAATATAATAGAGACAGTAGATCTAGCTGATCTGTCATAATACAATAGAGACAGTAGATCACGCTGGTCTGTCATAATATAATAGAAACAGTAGATCTAGCTGGTCTGTCATAATATAATAGAGACAGTAGATCTAGCTAATCTGTCATAATATAATAGAGACAGTAGATCTAGCTGGTCTGTCATAATATAATGGAGACAGTAGATCTAGCTGGTCTGTCATAATATAATAGAGACAGTAGATCTAGCTGGTCTGTCATATTATGATAGAGACAGTAGATCTAGCTGGTCTGTCATAATGTAATAGAGACAGTAGATCTAGCTAATCTGTCATAATATAATAGAGACAGTAGATCTAGCTGGTCTGTCATAATATAATAGAGACAGTAGATCTAGCTGGTCTGTCATAATATAATAGAGACAGTAGATCTAGCTGGTCTGTCATAATATAATAGAGACAGTAGATCTAGCTGGTCTGTCATAATATAATGGAGACAGTAGATCTAGCTGGTCTGTCATAATATAATAGAGACAGTAGATCTAGCTGGTCTGTCATAATATAATAGAGACAGTAGATCTAGCTGGTCTGTCATATTATGATAGAGACAGTAGATCTAGCTGGTCTGTCATAATGTAATAGAGACAGTAGATCTAGCTAATCTGTCATAATATAATAGAGACAGTAGATCTAGCTGGTCTGTCATAATATAATAGAGACAGTAGATCTAGCTGGTCTGTCATAATATAATAGAGACAGTAGATCTAGCTGGTCTGTCATAATATAATAGAGACAGTAGATCTAGCTGGTCTGTCATAATATAATAGAGACAGTTGATCTAGCTGGTCTGTCATAATATAATAGAGACAGTAGATCTAGCTGGTCTGTCATAATATAATAGAGACAGTAGATCTAGCTGGTCTGTCATAATATAATAGAGACAGTAGATCTAGCTGGTCTGTCATAATATAATAGACAGCACTGACCGCCACTGTTGTCTAACAATGATCAACAACCAATTGGACAGAGCTTGAAGAATTTTGAAAAGAATAATGGGCAAATGTTGCACAATCCAGGTGTGGAAAGCTCTTGGAGACTTACCCAGAAACACTCACAGCTGAAATTGCTGTCGAAGGTTCTTCTACAAAGTACTGATTGATAATGATTGGTAATGAAGTACATTAGATTTTTCTGTATTTCATTTTCAATAAATTTGTAACAATTTCTAAAAACATGTTTTCACTTGGTCATTATGTGGTAATGTGTTTAGAGGTATACAAACAGTAAGAAAACCTGCTCTTTCCATGACATAGACTGACCAGGTGAAAGCTACGATCCCTTATTGATGTCACATGTTAAATCCACTTCAATCAGTGTAGATGAAGGGGAGGAGACATGTGAAAGAAGAATTTTTAAGCCTTGAGACAATGTAGACATTAATTTTGTGTATGTGCCATTCAGAGGGTGAATGGCCAAGACAAAAGATTTAAGTGCTTTTGAACAGGGTATGGTAGTAGGTGCCAGATGCACTGGTTTGTGCTGGGTTTTTCCACGCTCAGTAGTTTTCCCGTGTGTATCAATATTAGTCCAATATCCAAAGGACTTCCAGCAAACTGGACACAACTGTGGGAAGCATTGGAGTCAACATGGACCAGCATCCCTGTGGAATGCTTTTCGACACCTTGTACAGTCCATGCCCCCGATGAATTGAGGCTGTTCGCAGGACAAAAGTGAAGTGCAACTCAATATTAGGAAGGTGTTCCTAATGTTTGTTTTACCCCCATCAGAACCCAAAATATAAGATTGTTTTACTCCTTTGTTTGTATTCAATGTAATTGTAAACAAACACGGTATAACCACAAACATGGTTCAAACTATAATTTTGATAGCTATGGATGCAAGCATTGACCATTCATGACTTTACACATTTGAAATTGGTTACATTGCTCCAGCCCCCATCCTTCAAATATTGACCAAATCAGTGGCTTTATTGTTGGAACAGCAGACTTCCTCTTTAAGGGAACGATGTGTTCGGTCCAATTTCAATGTTCAGCATCTAGAGTCTATGTTTAAGCCCAACAGCAGCCACAATACATAGTTTAGGAAAGAACAATCTGAATGAACAGCACTCTGGCTTTAAGGGGAGACAGTTGTCTCTTTGTTTACCTGCTGACTTGCAGATACAGGAAAATCCACACAGGAAAGTCACAATACAACAAATGTCAAACATGACAAACATCCATACGTGGATCAGCTTTAGCCACATCAGTTTCTAGACAACTCTTGTCCAGAAGTCAAGGACATGTCTAGTTACTGTAGGTTCTTAACAATGGTCAAAGCCATCAATACTATGTTGACATGTACTCTTCTGCCTGTTAAACTAATAACATGGTAATAAGTTGAGTCCGCCTTGGTGGGACCGGTGGAATTCTGGTGGTATCTCTGCTTTTCAACGGTTCACGGTGGGGCCTTTGTCCGCAAGAACAATTCTTGAAATAGAGGGAAATATAACAGTATGTGTTCTACTGCCTCTTCACAAGGCTTCTGTGGTACAGGTGGTCGAGCACTTGTATCTGCTCTGCAGGATTAAACATACCCTCCCCCCACAACTGTTCACTCTCCCACATCACAAATATCAAAAGCATGGTAATTAGTCTGTGGAAATCTTCCGGAGTCTGAATTGGTCCCTGTGAGAACTGCCAACACAATAGAAGATGACTTAAAAGATGTCACAGGAGATTAAACTGTAACAGTAGATAATTGTGTTTATCACCATTTTTTGTATTATTTATTCAATGACATGATTGATGTATTTATTGTAGGCTTAAGCTTAAATCAATGGGTGGCTGCAGTTTACAGTGAAAGAAAGGGATTTCACAGTACAAGTATGACAATAGTTTATTTGGGATACTTATCTCTGCTGCACGGGCCATTGTAGGAATGTGCTGAGAGAGCGCTTTTCAATTTAGACTATCATCCTGTTCTTTTAGGGGAACCAGTGCTTCTGGAATCCCTTAATAGTTTGACTTCCTACAACATACCCTGTCTGGGAGAAGAAAAAATATATATATTTGTGTCTCGTTTCAGAAAACTAGGTTGTATGTTACACGTTCATACTTCACAGGAGAGGCATTTGAACGTAAACTTTTTCTTTTTATTTAAACAAAATGTTTTTTTTTTTTTTTGCGGAAATGCGTTCTGGAACATGTGAACTTTCATGTGCCTTAATAACAAACATGTATGCCATCTGTAAATACAAATACAATTGTTAAATTAAGAGACTAGTTGGTTCAGCCATGGAAAAAGTGAGCAACCTTCCCGGTAGGTCATGACTGGCTGAGATAATGAGTGGGCTGGACATGCAGAAAGATGAGTTCGGAAAGGTCTGCCATGTATCACGCTTCTGTCTATAACATGAGCTGGGCAGTATGTGTAGGTAATCCTTTCTTACGCTGCTTTAAACCAATATATATCACGTAGTAGAACTGCATAAGTGTTGCTCTCCACTTTCTGGAGGACCGAGTTTTGAAATCAGTGGAATTAGACTATGATAGCTAAGGAGATGGAGAAAATTCTGGCGTTTCATTGCAAATACACTATCGGTCAAAGGTTTTAGAACACCTACTAATTCAAGGGTTTTTCTTTATTTTTTTTACTATTTTCTAATTTGTAGAATAATAGTGAACACATCAAAACTATGAAATAACACGTGTTAAACGAATCAAAATATATTGTATATTTGAGATTCTTCAAAGTAGCCACCCTTTGCCTTGATGATAGATTTGCACACTCTTTAGATGATTGAACGCATCAATGGACAGGGACACAAATTCAACCTGGACTAGGTCCTGTGTTACCAAAGTAAGTGCCCATGGTGCTAACACGTTACTCACTGTGGCATCACATTTTGTCCTTGCACATATAAACTTTGGCCCATAAAGCTTCTGTGTCAGTTGTGCTGTTCAGTCCATAGATCTGTAACCATGATTGTGTTCTATAGTGTGGTATACAAAGACACCCTCCTGCACAGCTAAATCATGTTCTTCTTGGGAAGTGTCTACCTTCTTGAAGAATGTGGTGACAGAGGGCATACCAACACGGCCAATCAGACAGGCTTTATGCTTTTTTGTCTGTAGATGCTCTACCACTGCCGTCCTTCTTCCCCCGCTGCCAATTGAAAAAGAGGAAGAACCATTCTATCGTCTTGACCTGAGCGTATACATGGAAATTCTTTCATCATGTTGTCATTAAAATGGCTTTTTCCGTTTCTTGGAAAGAGCCATTGTGCCTCCTCTGTCTGCTCTTCTTCACTCTCCTTGTGTCACTCTTCTTACTCTCTTAACTTTTCCTTCTCCTCCAATCTCTCTCTTCCTCTTTCCTTCTCTTCCAATCTCTCCTCCTCTTTCCTTCTCCTTCAATCTCTCTCCTCCTCTTTCCTTCTCTTCCAATCTCTCTCCTCCTCTTTCCTTCTCCTCCAATCTCACTCCTCCTCGTTCCTTCTCTTCCAATCTCTCTCCTCCTCTTTCCTTCTCTTCCAATCTCTCTCCTCCTCTTTCCTTCTCTTCCAATCTCTCTCCTCCTCTTTCCTTCTCATCCAATCTCTCTCTTCCTCTTTCCTTCTCCTCCAATCTCTCTCTTCCACTTTCCTTCTCCTCCAATCTCTCTCTTCCTCTTTCCTTCTCCTCCAATCTCTCTCTTCCTCTTTCCTTCTCTTCCAATCTCTCTCCTCCTCTTCTCCTCCAATCTCTCTCTTCCACTTTCCTTCTCCTCCAATCTCTCTCTTCCACTTTCCTTCTCCTCCAATCTCGCTCTTCCACTTTCCTTCTCCTCCAATCTCTCTCTTCCACTTTCCTTCTCCTCCAATCTCTCTCTTCCACTTTCCTTCTCCTCCAATCTCTCTCTTCCACTTTCCTTCTCCTCCAATCTCGCTCTTCCACTTTCCTTCTCCTCCAATCTCTCTCTTCCACTTTCCTTCTCCTCCAATCTCTCTCTTCCACTTTCCTTCTCCTCCAATCTCTCTCTTCCACTTTCCTTCTCCTCCAATCTCTCTCCTCCACTTTCCTTCTCCTCCAATCTCTCTCTTCCACTTTCCTTCTCCTCCAATCTCTCCTCTTTTCTTCACTCGTATTCCTTCTCTTTCTTCTTTTCCTTCTCTTTACCTTTCCACTTCACTCTTTTTACTCCCTTCATTTCTTTCTCACTCTCTTGTCCTTCCTCTCCAACCTTTAATACTAAATAGTAGACTATTAGATAACTAAATTATTTTATTAACAGATTCCCATTGCTTGCCTCCTTTTTGTATTTGATCTCAAAAACATTATTTGGAATAATAAATTGGCAGGCTCTGTAATCATATCTTTACCTTTCCTCCTCTATCTGTTGTCTACATAGCTAAAGTTAGCTGGCATAACCTATTTACAACTTTTTAGAGCAGATCATCTATTTATATAATAAGTTGTGACATTATAACATCACTAGCTAGTTTCTCAAATGATTGTAACTTACCTGGCTGGAAAATATATTTGTTGTGATGCTGTGGATTCACTTGACACTTGCTAGCTTCTAGCCGAGTTTTCCACAGCAGTTTTCTCTAAAACTAGTGAGAGCAAGTAGTTAGTAGAATAAGAAGAGTGAATGAAGCTGCTATAGCGAGCAGCCCCCTCTGTTGGCCAAAACAAGCACAACGCGATTGAGACGTCAACCAGTAGGCTCTGCTGCCTGGTATTTCTTGACACGTAAAATATTATTTCACTTTGCTCTCTGTTTTTAACGCACACTTAAAAATGGGAATATTTCCGGGGACAGCTCCAGCTGGGGACAGGTCACCAAAAACGGGGACTGTCCTAGGAAAACAGGGACGTCTGGTCACCCTAAGCTAGCTGGACTATCTTACCCATGGTCTGAAATCAGAGTCGATAGCTAGAGGGAATTTACCAGCTAGTACGTCTTATCAACAGTTGCAGTGACATTCTATTGAAATGGATGCTTGCATAGTGGAGTCTTTTGATAAGACGTGTAGCCAGCTAGCTAGCTAAACAACGGACCATAATCACGACTCATGATGTTACTACCCTCCATGAATCTCCAGGTAGCTAACCAACCAGGTTCTATGGCTATAAATAGTCAAGCAAATGTGTCTGATATACGAAGAATAATATCATACACATAATGTTAGCTAGCAACCCAGCCAGCTAACGTTAGCTAGCTAACAGTACACTTGAAATAAAACCACTTTCTGTCAAAATTTAAAATGTGTAATATCTGAAAATGTAGCTAGCTAGACTCGAACAAAAGGAACATTTATTGAATAAATGAATGTCTTCTGAGTGCAAACATGTCACGTTCTGACCTTAGTTCTTTTATTTATGTCTTTGTTTTAGTATGGTCAGGGTGTGAGTTGGGTGGGTTTTCTATGTTCCGTTTTCTATGTTGTGTTTGCGTTTAGCCTGGTATGGCTCTCAATCAGAGGCAGGTGACGTTAGTTGTCTCTTGATTGAGAATCATACTTAGGTAGCCTTTTCCCAATTGTGTTTTGTGCGTGTTTATTTTCTGTTCTGTGTTTTATTTCACCGTTCAGGACTGTTCGTTTGTCATTTTATTGTTTTTGTTTCAGTGTTCACTATTCGTATTAAAAATTAAGATGAACACTTACCACGCTGCGCTTTGCTACTCTCCTTCATACGACGACCGTTACAAAACAAATGAAAATCATCAAAGGTAAGTGATTAATTTTATCTCTATTTCTGGCTTGTGTAACTCTTCTACTTGTCTGGTTACTGTTTGTAATGATTTGTCTACTGGGCTATGTTCTCAAATAATTGAAATCTGACACTGGTTGGATTCACAATAAGTTAATCTTTAAACCAATGTAAACTAGTTGTATCTTGGCGCTTTGCAATCTCACTGGATTTTGGCCAGAGAGGTTAAGGCAAATGAAAGTTCACATGATCGAAAAGGCATTTCTGCCAAAAAATGCATTTTGATAAAAACATATTTTTTTAAACTTTCAAACGGCTCTCCTGTGAAGTCGTGACTTGCAACATACGTATTTTCTGAATTGGGTCACATTTGTGTCTGGAAGTAGTTAGCAAGCTAGCCAACGTTAGCCAGTTACTTCGGGTGCTTGACCGCTGTTGTTAGGTCAGAACGCTATGATCAACCCTACTCCTTGGCCAGAGAATCCACAGCGCGCTTTGAACGCTCCGAAACACTCTGAATTTATGAATGGACAATCTGACAATGCTCTGAGTTTACGAATACCCAGAGCACACTCTGACACTCCAGATTAAATTTATGAACAGACCTGTTGTCTAAACCAGCCTTTGGTCTTGAAATCTTTGGTTGTTTAGTACATCGCCTCACATTTGAATCCCTAAAGAGATGGGTTGGACTAAGGTTTAAGAGGGTGTGAACGATGATGAATGGGTGTAGACAAAGAAGAGCTTTCCAGTAGGTGTACAAAACATTCAAGGGCCATTTTCTCAAAATTTAGGTTACAATTTTAGCAACTTTCAAAGCAGAATTCCTTTGCCAATGTTCCTCAACTGTAGTGTATGATATACCATTTTATAGCTCCGTGTCTACTTTTATCCAATGTAAAAAAAAAACACAATTTAAAATGTTGCTACATAAGACCGAATCGAGCCGGTCAGTCATATTTCAGGAATAGTCTGACCCAAAAAAATGAATTTCAATCGTTTTGTTTTAGGTCAGGGACAGGCCACCTTAACAGTTTACATTGTCCCTCAGAACTAAAGTGTTCAATAATGCAGGAGGCTGGTTTAAATGCACACTCACCTCTGCAACTGATTTCGAGAATCCCACCTCTTCACAGATCATACAGTAGATAAGTCAACCACGACCATGGTCCCCTCTAGATCATCAAATTCTCTGACTGATCCGATCACAAACAGGATAGATTTTTTTGTAATCACAATCATATTATATCTGTCTGAATGCATATTTGGCCTGGAGTCTGAATGTCAGAATTACAGTATTTCACATTATGAAATGACAGAAATTCTTGTAAATCTTCGTAGTAACGCTGACCTGAAATGAATGTGCATTTTATTGTTCCACATGAATCGTTTTAGTTAGGTGCCGAATTCCCTTAATTCCAGAGGTAGGCTATTTCGAAGAGGTTAAAGGTGAATAAAAACCCTATTTCAAAATAATCTCATGCAATATAATTAAGATACAATACATTAAATGGTCCCTAAAGATCCATTCATAATGTCCATTGAAATAGCCTCTGATAAGACCGTCGTGACTCATTAAATGCTGTCTCAGTGATAGCCTCGGCCTGGGAAAGGCTCATCCTGGACATACTGTACCAGAGCATCTGCCTGTCTCATTTGTCATTAAGATTAGAAAGATAATAAAAGGCTGATAGAATAATTGAGCTGAGAGTACTGATGGACATCTCTTCTGGAGGAGATTCACTGTCAGACACCTCATTGTTCACCAACTGCTTAGGGATGTGAACATAAAGTTCAATTCCATTTCACTTTCATTTCTCCGGGACGTCTCACAAAAATAGTCAGGTCACGTCAGGATTTACAAGGCGCAACAATCTTGACAAAGTAAAGGGGAAAGAGATGAGGACAAACTTTTACAGGAATTTGTGGGCCTGTCTTTTGTGTCACCAATACTTTGTAAAGTTGTAAGCAATTTGTTTTGAAAACCCAACTTGATAATGGAGTTATTGGATGTAATGGAGGTTTGAGGGGAAAGACATCCCCCTCCACTCTAATCATTGGCTGTATATACAAACCTGAACTACTGTAGCTGTTCCCCCTTGTGCAAATGCATTACATAGCGCTACTGTCAATCAAAAGACCAGCCTTAAGGAAGAGTCGAACTGCACATCAATATCAGACTACAACCTCCAACCTGTATGTTTGCAAGCCCCCCATATAGCCTCACCTCAGTGTCCAAGATGTCCCCTTCTCTTTGGCCTTCTGTGGCCTTGATGGCTATCGGTGTACCTTTTTCAAATATGAGTCTTTCAGATGTCACGTTTAATGTAAACCATGTTGTTACAATTGTAGATGCTCACACACAGTCCTCCCGATATGACAGAATGATTGTATCAATTTAGATTAACTTTTTTCAGCTTCATTATTTTTTTTTTTAAATGCAGAGAAAAACATTCGGTACAACAGGAAATTGTGGATGATGTAACATTTGTGCTTTTTCAAAGAAAATTCTGTTTCATATTTCTTGTCATCTTCTGAAAAAAAAGTGACTTTAATATTTCAGAATGTACCGTTCTACAGTTGTCTGATTTCTTTGCGGAGGCCTCTATGGCTATATGCTTGCAGCACATGCTGAAAGAACACTACAACATCAAACGTAAACATGTCAGAACCCGATGAGTGTGTGTTTAGAGATAACCGTGGCCCTTAAAGTAAAAAGCTACTCCTATATTCCCATTTTTGATGTGCTTCGAAAGTATTGCTCTCATGAGGATGTATGAGATCATATACAGACACAGAACATTTAGGATAGAGAGGAGTAAGTTCAAGTGATGGACTGTACTTTGAGGAGCATCAATTCTTTGCAGCTCATCCTAATGCTTTATGGCAATATTTTTTTTACGAGGATGAGTTTGAAGTGGTAAACACACATCAATATCCAGCCACAACCTCCAACCTGCCTGCTTCAAGTGCAACATACAGTAGTTGCCTCACCTCAGTGGCCAAGGTGGTTCAACACCTAGGTGTCATGATCGACCGCTTCTCATTTACGGCAGGTTCAGTTGGATCTGCCCTTCAATCTACTTCCTGAGTGTCCATCATCCTTGAAAACAAAGTGGTAGTGGGGGATCTCAGATGCTGTCCTGATATATTTGTGACTCTATTTGAGCTCCTCTATGTCCATCACTGAAAGAACCCCAAAGGTATGGTAAAGACATTTGAGTTTGTTCAAAAAAGTGTTGCTCAAAATGAGTAGTGAGAAACTAAAACTGAAAGCCTTGTTAAAAAAAAATAATAATAATATTCATCACGTGAATACATTCAGTTTATCGTCATTGTTGAAACTGGTTTCAGTACTCCTGTCCATCTTCTGCCATCTCCATTGCCTGTGTCCTCTTACCTTCCTGCCTTTGGGAGGCTGTGTGCGGTTAGTGAAGGTGGCTCTAGAGGCCCCCCGGGCAGACATTAGGGGCCCTCGGCCTGGGACCGAAGCACCCAGGGGACTGGCTCAGGGCCTATTATTCCCGTCTGTGAGAGGAATTTCCTCTCCATGGACACTGAAGTGTGGAGTAGCTTTAAGAGATGCCAGTCACATCAGATAGCCATGATGATTATGTTTGACATTATCAGGTGACCCCTGACCTACTCTCAGCTAACCCAGAACTAGTATTGCATAACTGGTCAGATACTCAATTAAGTTCTGGGTCCATACATGTTAAGAGAAGGATGTTGATATAGTTCATGAAATTAGGAAAAGTGTTTGTTTTGTTTCTGTAGCTAGCCTGGCTGTCTAGCAACCGTAGCTGAGACAGAAGAGATGAGAGACCGTTTTTTTCTGACTGAAGCGCGTAACTTCTGACAGTGACACAGTGCCCCCCTGTGGAGTGAAGCTGCAACTAGATCCTGTTTAAAATGGGCAATGTTGAGGTGGTAGAACTGTCCAAATGAAATGAATCATAGAGGCCTTATAACCTATTCCATCCTACAGGTAAATATGCTTGGATCATGTTTGTTATTTCCATATAGGCCATGTAACTATTTGTAAAAAAAAAATTGAAATTAAAAATTTAAATTAAACTGCCCATTATTTATTTGTATTGTTCATTGAGCTACTTAATTTTTCTATTGTTGTTGCCATTTTGTGCCAGAACGCTCACCACACATCAGCTATCAGGTAGAGCAGTGAGGAGTGATATATATACAGTGGAAAGTATTCAGACCCCTTGACTTTCCCCACATTTTGTTACGTTACAGCCTTAATATAAAATGGGTGAAATCGTTTTCCCCCTCATCAATCTAAACACAGTAGAATAACCCATAATGACAGAGCAAAACCTGGTTTGTAGAAATGTTTGCTAATTTATTAAAAATATAAAACTGAAATATTACATTTACATAACTATTCAGACCCTTTACTCAGTATTTTGTTGAAGCACCTTTGGCAGCGATTACAGCCTCGAGTCTTCTTGGGTATGACGCTACAAGCTTGGCACACCTGTATTTGGGGAGTTTCTCCCATTCTCCTCTACTGATCCTCTCAAGCTCTGTCAGGTTGGATGGGGAAAGTTCGATCGGGTTCAAGTCCGGGCTCTGGCTGAGCCACTCAAGGACATTGAAAAATCGAATCAAATTTTATTGGTCACGTACACATATTTAGCAGATGTTATTGTGGGTGTAGTGAAATGCTTGTGTTCCTAGCTCCAACAGCGCAGTAGTATCTAACTAAATGCTTGTGTTCCTAGCTCCAACAGCGCAGTAGTATCTAACAATTCACAACAATACACACAAATCTAAAAGTAAAATAATGTAAATAATAAATATACATTAGGACAAGCAATGTCGGAGTGGCATTGACTAAATACAGTAGAATAGAATACAGTTTATACATATGAGATGAGTAAAGCAGTATTTAAACATTATTAAAGTGACTAGTGATTCCATGTCTATTTATATACTTTAGGGCAGCAGCCTCTAAGGTGCAGGGTTGAGTAACCAAGAATTGTGCCAAAGCCACTCTTTGTTGTCTTGGCTGTGTGCTTAGGGTCGTTGTCCTGTTTGATGGTGAACCTTTGCCCCAGTCTGAGTTCCTGTGCGCTCTGGAACAGGTTTTCATCAAGGATCTTTCTGTACTTTATGCCGTTCATCTTTCCCTCGATCCTGATTAGTTTCCCAGTCCTTGCTGCTGAAAAACATCCCCACAGCATGATGCTGCCACCATCATGCTTCACCGTAGGCTCTGGCTGGGTCACTCAGGACATTGAAAAATCAAATCAAATGTTATTGGTCACATAGACATATTTAGCAGATATTATTGTGTGTGTAGTGAAATGCTTGTGTTCCTAGCTCCAACAGCGCAGGGATGGTGAAAATAGTTTCATCAGACCAGATAATCTTGTTTCTCATGGTCTGAGAGTCCTTAAGATGCCCTTTGGCAAACTCCAAGCGGGCTGTTGTGCCTTTTACTGAGGAGTGGCTTCCGTCTGGCCACTCTAACATATAAAGGCCCTTTAGAGTGGGCCTGGTAGTGTGGTGGAGTGCTGCAGAGATTGTTGTTGTTCTGGAAGGTTCTCCCATCTTCACAGAGGAACTCTGGAGCTCTGTCAGATTGACCATCGGGTTCTTGGTTTCCACCCTGACCAAGGCCCTCCTCCCCCGATTACTCAGTTTGGGTGGGTGGCCAACTCTAGGAAGAGTCTTTGTGGTTCCAAACTTCTTCCATTTAAGAATGATGGAGGCCACTTGTGTTCTTGGGGACCTTCAATGCTGCAGAAATGTTTTGGTACCCCAGATATGTGTGTTGACACAATCCTGTTTTAGAGCTTTACAGACAATTTCTTTGACCTCATGGCTTGTTTTTTTTCTCTCTCTGTGGGACCCTATATAGACAGGTGTGTGCCTTTCAAAATCATGTCCAATTAATTGATTTTACCACAGGTGGACTCCAATGAAGTTGTAGAAACATTTCAGGGATGATCAATGGAAGCAGGATGCACCTGAGCTCAATTTTGAGTCTCATAGCAAAGGGTCTGAATTCTTATGTACATTTTTTATATTTTATAAATTTGCAAACATTTTAAAAAACAATTCCGCTTTGTCATTATGGGCAGTGGCGATTTTAGCATGTACATTTTTTTTCACGTATGCATGTCAGCAAAGCACAACACAGCACAACACTATCCATCAGTTTGATAAAGACATTAATGAACGAGCTAGGACAGACGTTGTCAATATTACTATTTGTTCAGCACTTTTGAAATGTACAGCGACAGAAATCAGAACATGGGCCGTTCTTACAGTATTCTCCCTGTACACTAACAGCTTACGACACAACATACACCTAGTATTACTTTCTTAGGTACAGCATACAATACATTTTTTGGACTCATCATGTTGTGCTCACTTCCTTCCAAACCACTCGTTGTTGAATTTGTGACTTCCAACTTGTTGTGTAATGTTTATGTCCAATGGCTGATGAGCACCGATACGTGTTATCTTTAAAATCTCTTTATTATTCATCTTAATATGACAAGGATTGAAAAGGATTTACCAGTAGATTATCGACTTGATTCATGACGATAACTGCTAGCTAAGATTTTGAAAATATGATGTTGACATGATCAGTCCAATTGAAGCTACTGTAGATATAACGTGATTTGACGACATTTTATCTGTGGCCAATGACCTTGAGCCTTCTTGGATGGGCACTTATAAAATATCTATCTCTATGTCAATACCCAAAGGGCTCGAATTCTTGAGGTCTCCTCTTTGACTTCGCAGTGACGTAGTTTCCCCATGAGTGACAGAACACTGAGCCAATCACAGCGCAAAGCTCTGTATTTTCTGCTGGCTTGCCCCACCACCACAGAAAGCACTGAGCTAGGCTGAAACATCAACATTTTGGAGCTGCCTTACTCAAGAAAACGAAAAAGAGACCTTGTTTGTGTGCAGCTTTATTAACTCAATGACATATACATTTTTGTCCATTGTTTGCAAACTGATATGTGACATGTATTAATGCCAAAATAACATGGAAAACAGGCATGTTATTTTTTGCTAAAAATGTGGGCCTCTAAACAGGTGGGGCTTAGCCCTGAATGACAGGTTCCCACTGATTATGGGGTATTGTGTATAGATTAATGAGTTAAAAAATTTGAATATAATTATTTTGTAATGTAAAAAAAAAGTGGTAAGAGTCAATTGGTCTGAATACTTTCCGAATGCACTGTGTATATACACTACCGTTCAAACGTCACTTAGAAATGTCTTCTAATGATCAATTAGCCTTTTCAAATGGCAAACTTGGATTAGCTAACACAACGTGCCATTGGAACACATGAGTGATGTTTTCTGATAATGGGCCTCTGTACGCATATGTAGATAAACCATTAAAAATCAGCCATTTCCAGCTACAATAGTCATTTACAACATTAACAATGTCTTCACTGTATTTCTGATCAATTTGATGCTATTTTAATGGGCAACATTTTTTGCTTTTCTTTCAAAAACAAGGGCATTTCGAGGTGACCCCAAACTTTTGAATGGTAGTGTATAATATTAAATGGGCTTAAGCTTGTCTTCTGCTGATTTCGTTTTTACAGTACAATAAGGGATTCCTGTACCTTCATTTTGTATTGACTGAGAGTTGAAAAGCTATGCTTTACATATGCTCTAAACTGGGGCATCGCTAAAGCAGTACATTTACACTGTAACTAGTCTATTGGGACATGTTACTTTTGCATTTAATTGAAACTTGGGGGTAAGAGTGCATACTGCGAGAAATTTGAGCTGCTAAGCATTAACTTATACTCTGGTTCATTTTTCAAGATTTGGACACATAGCAAATCCCCGAAAAACAATGAGGTGATGTGGCTCGTGCCAACTTTATTGGCACCAGTGTGCCAATTTTTATGCTTCTATACCAAAGTGAACAATGTTCCTTTTTTTGAGAGCGTATATACTCGACTATGATGTGAAAGTCCAACCTCTTGGAGCTCCCCAAATACACTTGTTACTAGGAGACAGCAGAAGGGGGGGGGGGGGCTACATCCCCCTATGATAGAAAACAGCCTTCACTTGGTGAGATGATGAGCTACAGGCATTGCCACCGTGGGTAAGGGGATTAAGCCTTGTGATGAGTTGTATGCTGTAAGGGCAACTGATCATGCATGTTCCAGGTCCTCTCCTGTCTCATGTATGTGAAGGATGGGCTTACCCCTCTACAAGGACATTATCTCCCATACCACTGTCCGGATGTATGGCCTGGGGTCACTGTAAAAGCTAGATGACCTTTAAGGAGCAGGTGATCTCATTGTTCTGTCTCCTGTGATATTGAGCCTGTTCACTGAGAATACAAAACACGAGGAACTCTTTCCATGACAGACTGACCAGGTGATTCCAGGTGAAAGTTAAGATCCCTTATTGATGCCCCGACGAGTTGATGCTGTTCTGAGGGGTGCAACTCAATATTAGGAATGTGTTCATAATATGTTGTACAGTTAGTAATGCATCTGCAATGCATTCTGACTGTTGGACAGGGTTAGACAGGCTAAATCCACAGATTTTGGGGGATTTCACATTGTCCATTTCAGCACGGTTCCAACAACTATGGTGTATGTGTAACCAGCTCAGTATTGTGAAAAGTGAGTAAATGGCCAAACTTCAATATCTGTGTTTTATCTTGTCCCATGTTCATCTTACGAGTTTACAACCCAACTTTGCTATTTAGTTACTTTTTTTTCTCTCGTGTTTATCAATATGTTTTGTTGTTGTTGTAAAGAACGTTCATACTATTACCACAGTAACTAACCTCAATTTCAACTTCAAATATAACTTCAACTCTGTCTCAGCTGTTCCCTTGTTTATACCGGACCGCATTCCTTCGTTTCATTGAATAACAAAACGCTGCAGGCGTAGACGCAGGGGACATGGTGGCATCATGGTGTTCTATTGGCAAGTGTCCAGTCACTCGAGAATGAGAAGGATGAGCTTTGTATTTTTTTATAGTTAACCTTTATTTAACAAGGCATGTCTTGCAGAGACGTCGGTGGATGACTATGTACGTTGAACTCCGTGGGTTCTCCATGCAGAGGCATGATCGAACGAAGGTGGCCTCGGGAAAATCCAAGGGAGGGGCGGGGTGTTTCTTCATAAACTACAACTAGTGTGCTGTTTCCAGTATAAAATACATCTCACGTTTTTGCTCACCTGATAGAACACCTCCTGGTAGGCTTCAGACCCTTTAATCGATCCAGAGAGTTCTCATCCATAATCATCACAGCTGTATACATCCCTCCACAAGCGAACACCCACTTTGGCATTCAACGATCTGTATGGGGCCATTAACAAACAAGAGATCACTCACCCTGAGGCAGCATTTCTGGTGGGCGGAGACTTTTAACGCAGGGAGATTTAAAACCGTTCTAGCTCACTTTTACCAACACGTCTCCTTGCGCCACTAGCGGAGCTAAAACGCTACCGTACTTTTATTATTTTATTCCCACAGAAATCAAATCACATGTATTTATAAAGCCCTTCTTACAGCTGATGTCTGAAAGTGCTGTACTGAAACCCAGCCTAAAACCCCAAACAGCAAGCAATGCAGGTGTAGAAGCACAGGTGTAGAAGCACATGCAAGGCACTCCCTAGTCCTCCCTTTGGCAAATCTGACCATGACTCCATTCTCCTGCTCCCTCTCCTTGTTTTATAAACAAAAGCTCAAACGGGAAGTACCAGTGACGTGATCAATATGGAAGTGGTCAGATGAAAAAGAACCAAGGCTACAAGACTGTTTTGCTTGTTGTTCCCGGGATTCATCCGGTAGCATTGAGGAGTTTATCACATCAGTCAAGGGCTTCATCAATAAGTACATAGACAACGTCGTCCACAGGAACTATAAAAACGTATCCAAACCAAAAACGATGGATTATATGCAATATCAACACTGGGTTAAAGGCTAGAGCTACTGCTTAAAAGAAACGGGACACGAAAATGGACGCATAAATGAAAGTCCGCTACGACCTCTGACGAGACATCAAACATGCAAAAGGACAATATAGGAGAAAGGTGGAATCATATTACACTGGCTCCGACACTCGTCATAAGTGGCAGGGCTTGCAGACGATAACGGATTACAAAGGGAAAGCTAGCCGATAGACGTCCGGCGATGCGGAACTAACAAACGAGCTTAATGCCTTTTTGTGCTCGCTTCGAGGAATGCAACACTGAGTCTTTAGCGTGAAAGCCGTTGTTGTTCCGGATGACTGTGTGTTCTCGCTCTCCGATGTGAGTAAAATGTTTAAACAAGTCAACACTCGCAAAGTCCGTTAGACTGGACAGAATACCAGGGCGTGTTCAAAGCACGCGCAGACCAGCTGGCAAGTGTTCACTGACATTTTCAATCCGTTCTTTTCCCAGTCTGTAATCCCAACATGTTTCAAGCTGCCCACCATTGTCCCTGTTTCCAAGAACTCCAAGGTAACCTGCCTAAATGACTATCGCCCTGACTATCGCTGGTCGTGACACACAACACCATCATCCCAGACGTGACACACAACACCATCATCCCAGACACCCAGGACACACTACAATTCGCATACCACCCCAACAAATCCACAGGAGGCTGCATCTCTAAGGCACTCCACACTGCCCTCTCCCACCTGAACAAGAGGGAAAATAACTACTGTATGTGAGAATGCTTTTCATAGACTATAGCTCAGCGCTCAACACCATAGTCCCTTCCAAGCACATCACCAAACTGTGGACCCTGGGACTAAACACCTCCCTCCGAAACTGGATCCTGGACTTTCTGTCAGGACTGCACCAGGTGCTGAGGGTAGGAAACAATAATTCCACCACGCTGATCCTCAACACGGGGGCCCCTCTGGGGTGTGTGTTTAGTCCCCTCCTGTACTCCCTGTCCACCCACGACTTTGTGGCCACACACGACTCCAACACCATCATCAAGTAAGCTGATGGTGGTAGGCCATAGACTGTTCACTCTGCTACCATCCGGCAAATGGTACCGGAGCATCGGCTCTCGGACCAACAGGCTTCGAGACAGCTTCTTCCCCCAAGAGATAAAACCGTTAAATGGCCAAAAGACTGCTTAAATTGTTAATTAAATGGTTACCCGGATTATCTGCACTGACCTATCTTGCATTGACTCTATTCATACTCACAAGACTATACAAACACACTATATACACATTCACACTAGTCTGACACTCTCACACAAAACCCCAGGGATATGATCAGTATCCATGGGAAAATTGAGAATCAGTCGCATTTCTGTAACTTCAAAGCCTCTGAGCATAAAGATGGGAGATTATGATAACCATGAATTGCCTGACTAGACCATTCACTTTCAATGCCTTAGGCTAGAAGCTGGTTAGATAAAGACTAATTAGCTAAATATGATTACGCTCCCTAAGGCCTAGAGAGTGAATTACTTCGGCATATAAAGGCCCATTACATCATTGTTCGCCAGTACAGTATAGAGCTTTTTATCTTCTATGGAATACGTCACACTTTTCCCCGAGATGGATGTGTTGGTATTTAGGGTCTATTAACTTCAAATTCAATCAGGAAATGGAGGTGGATCTCCTCTCATCGAAAGAGACCTGGGTTCAAATAGTATCTGAAATCCTTCTACTGCTGTAGCTGCCCTTGATTGAGCGTGCCTGGCGTGTTAGAACCAATGCAGTAGGCCAAAAAAAGTGTGAAACCCTCACCTATCCGGCTCTCCAGGCAGGCTCTGGCAAACGCTCAAACTACTTGCAAGAATTCAAATTCCAGTTCAACCCAGGTCTGAAGAGAAGTGCCACTATGAGGCAATCTCCCATGGGGGCTAGCTGGAGGATGTTGCCGCAGAAACGGGAGACAGACCCACTCAGGCAAGCTGAGCAGCGCTGCAGACACGTCTTAAAGACACAGGGGTTAATCACCCCGAAGTACAAGAGCCTTATTGTTACACTGAGAGGAAGACACATTAAGGGTTTGTCACCCCGACGTACAAGAGCCTACTGCTTATTGTTACACTGAGAGGAAGACACATTAAGGGGTTAATCACCCCGACGTACAAGAGCCTACTGCTTATTGTTACACTGAGAGGAACAGTCACATCCAAGTGGATTTTTAAAGGTGCTCCTCTGTAACTCAGTTGGTAGAGCACTGTGCTTGCAACGCCAAGATAGTGGGTTTGATTCCTGAGAACACTCATAAGTAAACATTTATGAACGCATGACTAAGTCGCGTTGGATAATATCATTATATAAAGTACTCCTTGTGTTCTGGTTTCCCATCGTTATCTCAAGAGCAACATGTTTCTTTAAAGGCACTATCCGTAATACATTTTTCAGATAAACGGCAGCCTCACCACTTTTTTTAGTAATTGTCTCGGTGGTGTTACGTACGCCTCTAGGAAGAGGGAACGCAACACCCTGCTACAACTCAACTCCCCGTGGAGGGAAAGAGGTATAGGACTGTAGGTGGAGGTAAAGAGGAATGGGACTGTAGGTGGAGTGAAAGAGGTATGGGACTGTAGGTTTAGGTAAAGAGGTATGGGACTGTAGGTGGAGGTAAAGAGGTATGGGACTGTAGGTTTAGGTAAAGAGGTATGGGACTGTAGGTGGAGGTAAAGAGGTATGGGACTGTAGGTGGAGGTAAAGAGGTATGGGACTGTAGGTGGAGGTAAAGAGGTATGGGACTGTAGGTGGAGGTAAAGAGGTATGGGACTGTAGGTGGAGGTAAAGAGGTATGGGACTGTAGGTTTAGGTAAAGAGGTATGGGACTGTAGGTGGAGTGAAAGAGGTATGGGACTGTAGGTTTAGGTAAAGAGGTATGGGACTGTAGGTGGAGGTAAAGAGGTATGGGACTGTAGGTTTAGGTAAAGAGGTATGGGACTGTAGGTGGAGGTAAAGAGGTATGGGACTGTAGGTGGAGGTAAAGAGGTATGGGACTGTAGGTGGAGTGAAAGAGGTATGGGACTGTAGGTGTAGGTAAAGAGGTATGGGACTGTAGGTGGAGGTAAAGAGGTATGGGACTGTAGGTGGAGGTAAAGAGGTATGGGACTGTAGGTGGAGGTAAAGAGGTATGGGACTGTAGGTGGAGGTAAAGAGGTATGGGACTGTAGGTGGAGGTAAAGAGGTATGGGACTGTAGGTGCTGGTAAGGATGACAAAGGCAGAGAATTTGCTGTTTACTGGGAATGTATTGCTTCCTTCACACGGTAAATTTTGGGAAAAGGGGCTGAACGGAACCAAAGTAAATGTCAAAGCCCCCTCACCTTACCTGCCTACCCACTACTTACCTAACTTAGCACCACCTGGTTACGGTATCCAAAATACAGGGGGTGGTCCACCCAGGTCTTACCTAGTGTATATAGACAGTAAATACTACGGGTTACGTATGCCCGCAGGCCTCTTGCCTAAGCACTCCCTAGGGGCCTCCCCCTTCCCACCTAGGAACAAATGAAACAGAATAATACAAACAATAGTAAACCATTTCAATAATCAAAACCACTGCATCCCATTGGCACACACATACCTCAGAAGCAGCAGCTACACAATACTAAACAAAATCTGTCTCTGAGCAACAACCAAGACAGAACATCAAATCAGCTCTTTATCTCGCTCTCTCTCAGCAACAACCAACATAGGACACCGATCATCAGCTCTCTGACCAATCAGCTGCTTCGGGGGATTTCAGGAAACTGGGGAACGTAACAGTGGTTTCAAAGTTATTGGCTGAGCTCGTCCAGGGAGGTTGAAGTGGCACCCCTCGACCTTGCCCCTTCCCCACCAACCCCTCCATTAACCTGTTGGCCACTTCGTAACGCAGCCCACCACTTCTATAAATCTCTAGCTAGCCAACCCCCCCTCCCCTTTTTTATCTATGATTTACCCCAAGACACCCGAGGGGGTGCTAGCTGAGGCTAAAGTATGAGTGTGCAAACGGCATGGCTTAACGTGTAAAGTCAAAACTACTACACACACAATCCACATCACCACCCTCGGGTGTCGAGAAAGGGAGGACGGGAGAAGTGGCTGGTGATGTAATGTTCTCGTCAAACTCTAGCACCATCCCAAAGGGCCCAAGGGGGAGAGACGGGGTGCAAAGGTGTGGGATATTTCACATAGTTGGACATGGTTAATGGTTGTTAATTACATTGTCCCATGAGATGAATTGGACCAGTCACCTTCGTTAGCTACATGAGAGGACGCTGCCTGATGCCAAAATCTCGCAGTGTCCCTTTAACATTTGCCGTGGCACGATAGGGCTGTCTGCCTGATGCTGCCGAGGATGGTATCCTCCATGAAGTCGGTATGTCGCTTGGACTTCCAGGGCAAGGAAGGAAATACAACAGACGAGTCCTCCATTTAATGATGTCATCCTGTGGCAGGCAGTTGGTTCTTTTAATAGGTCCGTATCAAGAAGCAATTCATAATACTAAACCACGAGTACAATGCATAGCATCTGTAATAATCTACAGTGGAGATATATTCTGACTTTTGTCCATCCAATTATTAACAGAAATATCTGTTCTCTAATCAAATTAATATTTTTTTCCATTACAATGGGCACAAATCTTTCTGAAGTGGTCAATAGATGAAGCTCATTTGCTTTACGAGTGCTGTACCATTTTCATGAATGCTCGAGATGTTACTGTACATTCAATTGATCCTAACACGTAGGTCAAGAAGCTAAATGGCCCTTCAGTCCTCGTTGACTAACACTGTGTCCTTGTGTCATTGAATGGTCTCACTACCCCAGCTCAGAATGGGCTTAGTTCAGCGCAATGAAAATGGATCTCGTTCAACGACTATTCATCTTTTAAGTGGAGTGCCCTGAAGTGGAGATTTATTTGACATACATTCAATTCTCTTTGACTGAGGATGTTAACAGTAGGGATCCTCTCAGAGAGAGAGAGAGAGAGAGAGAGAGAGATCTTCCCACGTGGGCCCTGTTCAACAGTGGTGCCCTACAGTGCATTCAGAAAGTATTCAGACCTTTACAGCCTTATTTTAAAATGGATTCAATTGTTTTTTCCCTTCATCAATCTACACACAATAACCCAATAATGACAAAGCAAAAACAGTTTTTTTTTGACATTTTTGCAGATTTATAAAAAAAATAAAAAATAATGAAATATCAAATTTACATGAGTATTCAGACCCTTTACTCAGTACTTTGTTGAAGCACCTTTGGTAGCAATTACAGCCTCGGTTTTCTCGGGTATGATTTAGAAGCTTGGCACACCTGTATTTGGGGAGTTTCTCCCATTCTTCTCTGCAGATCCTCTCAATCTCTGTCAGGTTGGATGGGGAGCGTCGATGAACAGCTATTTTTACGGCTTTCCAGAGACTAGTCTTCCAGTCCCTGCCACATATCCCCACAGCATGATGTTGCCACCACGTGGCTTCACCGTAGGGATGGTACCAGGTTTCCTCCAGATGTGACGCTTGGCGTTCAGGCCAAAGAGTTAAATCTTGGTTTCATCAGACCAGAGAATCTTGTTTCTCATGGTCTGAAGGTCCTTTAGGTGCCTTTTGGCAAACTCCAAGTGGGCTATCATGTGCCTTTACTGAGGAGTGGCTTCCGTCTGGCCACTCTACCATAAAGGCCTGATTGGCGGAGTGCTGCAGAGATGGTTGTCCTTCTGGAAGGTTCTCCCATCTCCACAGTGGAACTCTGGAGCTCTGTCAGAATGACCATTGCGTTCTTGGTCACCTCCCTGACCAAGGCCCTTCTCCCCTGATTGTTCAGTTTGGGCAGGTGACCATCTCTAGGAAGAGTCTTGGTTGTTCCAAACGACTTCTATTTAATAATTATGAAGGCCACTGTGTTCTTGGGGACTTTCAATGCTGCAGAAATGTGTTGGTACCCTTCCGCAGATCTGTGCCTCGACACCATCCTGTCTCTGAGTTCTACGGACAATTCCTTCGATCTCATAGCTCTGACATGCACTGGGACCTTGTATAGACTGGTGTGTGCCTTTCCAAATTATGTCCAACAATTGAATTTACTACAGGTGGACTCCAGTCATGTTGTAGAAACATCTACAACTTGGATGATCAATGGAAACAAGTATCACTTGAGCTCAGTTTCGAGTCTCATAGCAAAGGGTCTGAATACTAATGTAAATAAGGTATTTCTGTTTTTATTTTTAATCTATAAACCTGTTTTCCCTTTGTCATTATGGGGTATTGTGTGTAGATTAATTGAGGAACTTTTTTTTTTTTTAAATCACTTTTAGAACAAAGCTATAACGTAACAAAATGTGAATAAATCAAGAGGTCTGAATATTTCCGAATGCCCCGTATGTAGGGAATAGGATGCTATTTAGGAAGCAAGCCGTTGAAAATAATGCAGTAGGGTCTTAATTGTCTTGGTCAGGTAGTTTTGCTGAGTGGCTGGTCAGATGGTCATGAATCATTTAGAAATTAGATTATTGGGAGAGGCGTGCAGGGCTGGGCTGGACAAACATTTCCCTCCCCTTAATTGACTTATCTTCAGTTTAGAGGGGTTGGTGAAAATTAATGGAATGAAGCTTTAGAAAAAGCTTGATCATGAGATGAACTGTGCTCATGATCTCCATTGTGAGATTGTAATATCTAGAACAGTGTACTTCGGTTCACCCTCATTTGTAAAGACACACAGGCCAGTATCACTATTTCATAAAAAGTAGACAATTTACTGCAAACAAAAAAATCTAAGTGCAACACGGTATCAATTCAATTGACTGGGTCTTTATATTAGCAGATCAGGTTCACTGATTGTATAGGTAGTGCTTAGTGTACATGGTGTTCTAGAATCAGGTTTACTGATAATAAAGGTAGTGCTTAGTGTACATGGTGTTCTAGAATCAGGTTTACTGATAATAAAGGTAGTGCTTAGCGCACATGGTGTTCTAGAATCAGGTTTACTAATAATAAACGTAGTGCTTAGCGCACATGGTGTTCTAGAATCAGGTTTACTAATAATAAAGGTGGTGCTTAGTGCACATGGTGTTCTAGAATCAGGTTTACTAATAATAAAGGTAGTGCTCAGTGCACATGGTGTTCTAGAATCAGGTTTACTAATAATAAAGGTAGTGCTTAGTGCACATGGTGTTCTAGAATCAGGTTTACTAATAATAAAGGTAGTGCTTAGTGCATATGGTGTTCTAGAATCAGGTTTACTAATAATAAAGGTAGTGCTCAGTGCACATGGTGTTCTAGAATCAGGTTTACTAATAATAAAGGTAGTGCTCAGTGCACATGGTGTTCTAGAATCAGGTTTACTAATAATAAAGGTAGTGCTTAGTGCACATGGTGTTCTAGAATCAGGTTTACTAATAATAAAGGTAGTGCTTAGTGCACATGGTGTTCTAGAATCAGAAGCTTGTATTAGTTATATTATATAGCTGTTGTGCCTCACCGTCACATCTAGCCTACCCCTAAATGTTTCTAAAAATCTTTTGGACTTATGGAGTCCATTAGAGAAAACCCAGAAGAAGACTGCATGCTATCCTCATGACCTGCAGCCTCAGCGTGCGCCACTCTCTTGGAGCTGGAGTGGGTGAGTGATGCCAGTGCATGGGTAGCAGGTCAGGTGAAGAAGCCCAGCCGCAGTACAGACATTTTTGGCTCATTGCCAATGCTGACTTCATATCATGAACTGCTGGCTAGGACAGTTATCTGAGAGAGAGAAAATCCCTAGTGGGCAACACACAATCTGTTCTTAGCTTTCAGATATTTGGGTTTGGCGAGAGGTCCTCTTTGGAAGCATTCTAGTTTTTAAAAAATGAAAGGGGGGAAAAAAAAAGTAGGGAAGAGACCCTATAAAAACAATGTTTTCCAGGTGCTGTTGGAGACCATGTTGAGAGCTATGGGCCGAATGTCTTCCTGAGTAGAGGCTCGGTGGCACATAATGTGTAATCCGAAAGGGATTAAATGGATCGTTTACATCAAAATAAATCAAATGAACAGTTGTTAACACCTGGGAGTTGTCTCAAAGGCAGACTGCCTCCATGTCCCACTGTATGTATCACATACATACAGTGGGATGGTGAGTCTAATGCTACCGTTTTGTCAAATAAACTTCGATATATAAACTTGTTTTTCATTACGATGTAGGCTTAGCCTATATCCTGAGCCTTCCTCATCCTTGTGAACCAACGGTGTGGCTGCTAGATGGCAGTGTTGCACAGTTTAACAACTCCACTAACATTGCCGAATGTGAAAAACCGCAGTGAAAACCGGCCAAGGTTTACGCTGAGCGAATTGGGGGGAAATAGCTTGAGCCACTACTCATCAATCATTAGCTCCAGTTATATCTCCAAGTTTTCATTTGACATCATGTAATTCTCTATCCTCCTCCCCATGTCATCGTTCATCTGGTTGTCACTGGAGAATGTAACGACCGTTGCAAATTCCACACAGTGACGTATGTGGGGGGTATTTTCCCAAATGTTTCCTGGATCGGCTGCATATGAGCAGTTTTGGACACCTATTGTGGACCCCCCAAGATAGTTCAAGGCTTTATGAAACTGGAAAACTGGAAAGCAATGCTGTTGACCATAAATGCTCTCTCTCTCTGTGTGTGTGTGTGTGTGTGTGTGTGTGTGTGTGTGTGTGTGTGTGTGTGTGTGTGTGTGTGTGTGTGTGTGTGTGTGTGTGTGTGTGTGTGTGTGTGTGGCAGAAAGACAGTCATTTGAAGAGAATGCAAAAGTTCGCTCAGAGTGGAATCTCCAAAGCAAACATTCATGAGTCTCCAACAACTAAACATTGGTTTGTTTGGAACATCCACTATGTAGTCAAAGTATACAGTTTACCATGTAGAAATGGAACCGTGGATGATTACCTGTGGGGATGTCAAGTTTCTCAGGAAGAAGAAATTCAGAAAACATTTGAAGTTGTAGATGATAAACCAATGTGACCATTGTGTACCGCGTGATATACTGTACCTCAGGTTCCTTTTAATGAAATAAAAGTTCAATTATGGTCTGATAACATTCTTAACGATTCAGTCCTTTCAGATCTCAAAGGGAGTAAAGAAGTCCAGAATCGTACCTTGAGATCTGTACGTTTGCCATGGAGATCAAACTTTCATGCGTCCTCCATTGACATCAATGAACGACACGTGAACGTCTGACCCAAGCAGGATTACCCCTTTATCTTTTGTCATACCCAGTTGTCAAAAGCTTATATAACCTTTACGGTTCAAGTTCAGTGTCTGCTCCCCAACCCCGCCGTAGTTCAATGGGGCTTGTTGAAGGTGTCTGCTCCCCAACCCCGGCGTAGTTCAATGGGGCTTGTTGAAGGTGTCTGCTCCCCAACCCCGGCGTAGTTCAATGGGGCTTGTTGAAGGTGTCTGCTCCCCAACCCCGGCGTAGTTCAATGGGGCTTGTTGAAGGTGTCTGCTCCCCAACCCCGCCGTAGTTCAATGGGGCTTGTTGAAGGTGTCTGCTCCCCAACCCCGACGTAGTTCAATGGGGCTTGTTGAAGGTGTCTGCTCCCCAACCCCGGCGTAGTTCAATGGGGCTTGTTGAAGGTGTCTGCTCCCCAACCCTGGCGTAGTTCAATGGGGCTTGTTGAAGGTGTCTGCTCCCCAACCCCGGCGTAGTTCAATGGGGCTTGTTGAAGGTGTCCACGGCAGAGCCACGTTCTGACTCCAATCTGATGAGATGATGAAGACGAACAACCAGGACTCCGTCGGCTCAATAAGCTTTCTGTTTAGGGAAGGGGGAGGTCACCGCATCGCTTTTATTGACCCGTCCTTAACTGGTCTTGTGGATGTGGCATTTTGTCTACGGTCAGCGAAACCAATCGCTCTACTGCTGCCAATGGCATGATCGATATAGAAGAGGGCAGGGAGGCACAATGAGGACAGAGGGAGTCCCAATGACATGACAGACATAGAGAGGGGAGGGAGGGAGGCCCAATGAGGAGAGAGGGAGGCCCAATGAGGAGAGAGGGAGTCTCAATGAGGAGAGAGGGAGTCCCAATGACATGACAGACATAGAGCGGGGAGGGAGGGAGGCCCAATGAGGAGAGAGGGAGGCCCAATGAGGAGAGAGGGAGTCCCAATGACATGACAGACATAGAGAGGGGAGGGAGGGAGGCCCAATGAGGAGAGAGGGAGTCTCAATGAGGAGAGAGGGAGTCCCAATGACATGACAGATATAGAGAGGGGAGGGAGGGAGGCCCAATGACATGACAGATATAGAGAGGGGAGGGAGGCACAATGAGGAGAGAGGGAGGCCCAATGAGGAGAGAGGGCGTCCCAATGACATGACAGACATAGAGAGGGGAGGGAGGGAGGCCCAATGAGGAGAGAGGGAGGCCCAATGACATGACAGATATAGAGAGGGGAGGGAGGGAGGCCCAATGAGGAAGGAGGGAGGCCCAATGACATGACAGATATAGAGAGGGGAGGGAGGGAGGCCCAATGAGGAAGGAGGGAGGCCCAATGACATGACAGATATAGAGAGGGGAGGGAGGGAGGCCCAATGAGGAAGGAGGGAGTCCCAATGACATGACAGATATAGAGAGGGGAGGGAGGGAGGCCCAATGAGGAAGGAGGGAGGCCCAATGACATGACAGATCTAGAGAGGGGAGGGAGGGAGGCCCAATGAGGAAGGAGGGAGGCCCAATGACATGACAGATCTAGAGAGGGGAGGGAGGGAGGCCCAATGAAGAGAGAGGGAGGCCCAATGACGTGACAGATCTAGAGAGGGGAGGGAGGGAGGCCCAATGAGGAGAGAGGGAGGCCCAATGACATGACAGACATAGAGGAGAGAGGAAGGCCCAATGACATGACAGACATAGAGAAGGGAGGGGAGGCCCAATGACATGACAGACATAGAGAATGGAGGGGAGGCCCAATGAGGAGAGAGGGAAGCCCAATGAGGAGAGAGGGAGGCCCAATGACATGACAGACATACATAGAGAGGAGAGGGGAGGCCACATATTTGAAATCCATATTAAGCCTCATGACTCATGTCTAGTAACTACTACGGCAGCGGTCTTCTCTTTTAACGTGTCCAGTTGACACCAATGAACTGTGCGCAAGAAATATAATTTGCATAGGTTGTATTGACAGGGAGATTGTTTTTCTTCTGCAGGATTATCTCGAATTTAAACTTAGTAAAATGGCATCTCCTTCTTGGCGATGTTATAGGCCGTATTGAATTGAACAATTAGCTTAGCTTCCTGGCTCAATCTGTTGGCTCTGTCCTGCCTCGGAAAGCCCTCTACGACGGGGGCAGCCTCTCGGGTTGTGAACTTGGCCCTACACAGCCTGTGCTTGTTGTCGTGCAGCTTCAAGGTCTCAAGTTTCAAACTGGGTTGCTTACAGTCATAAACTTTATATTTCCAGATATTGCTATAGACCACACTGTTTTCAGTAAGCACACTTTTCTGTAACTGACCCATGTGAACTATGCCAGCCAATCGTTACGAAAGGTGCATGTTGTTCTTTTTTCACTTGTCAATGGCTGTCATTGACTCGCGCACACCGGTTCTTGCTGAGAAATAGAATGATCATGTTCTGGTTCGTCTACTAAGGCACTGGGTGAGAGGGGGGGGGGGGGGATCTATTTTGCACTTTATTTTTTAAATGTATCTTAATGGCACTGGAGCGGCAGGGTAGCCTAGTGGTTAGAGCGTTGGACTAGTAACCGGAAGGTTGCGAGTTCAAACCCCCGAGCTGACAAGGTACAAATCTGTCGTTCTGCCCCTGAACAGGCAGTTAACCCACTGTTCCCAGGCCGTCATTGAAAATAAGAATTTGTTCTTAACTGACTTGCCTGGTTAAATAAAGAAAAAAAATAAAAAATAAATCTACACATGTTTTGCACACAGTTCATATATAACAGCTTGTAAAACGGAGGGTAAAGACGTACTGTTCGACAAAATCATGCTTAAAAAATAAATGATCGTTTTTGCAGCTTGCACTGATGCGACCAATGACAAATGCAACTCGCACAGCAAAGTCAAAGCAATAGCAAAATGCGACCAAATGCTTGCAGTCTATATATCACATGTAAAGTGATAGTTTACCCAAATTGCAAAATACATTTGTAAAAGTGGAATTGACTAAAGGAATCTTACTTTCCGACGCTCGTCGGATGTGGCAGGACTGGCAAACCATGACGGACTACAGAGGGAAGCACAGCTGAGACAAGCCTAGAACAAAAAGAAACGCACACCTATTAAGACGAGGTGCTGGCTAGCGGAGTAGAAACTTGAAAATGTTATTTTCAAGTTTCTACTCCGCTAGCCAGCACCTCGTCTTAATAGGTGTGCCTAGAGCCGCACACTCTAGGAGCTCAGATGCAAAAATGTAATACCAACGTTTCGACAGCCTAACCTGATGAAGACAGCTTGGCTGTCGAAACGTTGGTAATTACATTTTTGCATCTGAGCTCCTAGAGTGTACGGCTCTCTTTTATTTTCCAGTGACACAAACCAGATGAGCTAAACTACGTATAAGACTCCTGAACATCTAGTCAAATGGCTACCCAGACTATTTGCATTGCCCCCCCCCCCCCCTCCCTCTTTACGCCACTGCTACTCTCTGTTGTCATCTATGCATAGTCACTTTAATAACTCTACCTACATGTACATACTACCTCAACTAACCGGTGCCCCGGTTACTCTGTATCGGTACCCCCCTGTATATAGTCTCGCTATTGTATTTTACTGCTGCTCTTTAATTACTTGTTACTTTTATCTCTAATTCTTATCTGTATTTTTTTGAAAACACATTGTTGGTTAGGGGCTTGTAAGTAAGCATTTCCTTCACTGTAAGGTCTACTACACCTGTTGAATTCAGCGCATGTGACTAACACAATTGAATTTGATTTATGTAACTTTTTGGGCAACCCGACGAAATGTCAGTTATAGATCTGTAATTCTGTAATCTGTAAATCTAATAACCTGTAGATCTGTTCTATATGTCCTATTTCTATGCTTCCCGTTCTTAAGAATCGTTTTTGCATCTTATACTTTCGGTTTTTGTACACCAGCTTCAAACAAGCTGAAAATACTATATTTTTGGCTCATTGAAAATATATTTCACAGCGGGTTAAGATGGTACAATGATTCTCTACACTACACATTAATTGTTTTGACACATACACTGAAATTAGGGGAACTAGCAATTAGGGGAACTGGCCTAATATTTTAGCAACCAGTAAATGGCGTAGCGATTTTTACATATTGCGCTTTTTAAAATATGACAAAGAGATTGAAAGGAAAAGCGTTCTCGGTTCATTTTCATTCCACTGATGCTGAATGCTGTATGAACTTGAGAAGGTTTCTTCCAAGCCCACATGTTGTGGCTCATACGTCTGGTTTTGGTTTGGTACGGTTGCATTGACCAGAGACTGCTCCACTGATAATCAGAGTGACTGCTGAAAAAAAAAAGTTGCATTCGGGGGAAATGAAGAACAGACGACGCATTCAATAATATGTTTTGAAATCTTTTTGGTGTTAGTTATACTTTAAAAAATAAAAAAGTATTCTTGGCTGTCTTAAACGTCAAACACAGGCTTGCCACGATGAAGTCTGTTTTGGGCCAAATATTAAACCTACTGTTGTGACTAGCTTGTTCTCTCTCTCAATGCTCCATCAATACTTCAGCACGAAAAATATAGCCAATAGCATGGCACACATGTAGGTTGGACGAAGTAGTATGAAAACAGATGCTAAGATTCCATCAGGCCTTCAAATACCTCTCGGCCAATCACAATGCTCTGGCCCAAACTATTCATTTTATAACTCAGTATAACATGCAGGTTTCAGTATGAAGTTAACAACGTACAGTGATTGATTTAGCATTTCCACATGTGATATCATAATTCCAATCATTCTGGGATTGTATTTTGATATTGAGTGATATTTGCTGTCATACCATGCTTATGGACTGAAGTAAGACGTTACCATTATAGGCAGATGGTCACAAGAATTCTCATTGCACCCTACTCTTTCTAAAGCGAGTGCAGCCTATTGTGTACAGCTGCGACAGTAGTCCTTGGCGTTAGAACGGCCAGCTCTGCCAACGACCAAATTAGGTTGACCCGAAATTTCTCTTTCACAACAAATCCTCATAGAAAGTCAACTCAGCCAGGCTGTTCCAAATAAAAAAACCTGAGTGTGGCTGGTGAAAACCATGGAGAAATGCGATGCCGTGGTCCATGTGTTCGTCGTTTAAGTGCTTGGCAGAGGGAGGATGTAGCAACTGATGGTGGAGATGTTCTGGTTCAGTGGATAGGGAGTAAATCACTCAGGGGAGGAGAGGGACGATTCCTTCCTGCCCTCTGCGCTCCAGCAGGGTCAAGATGCAAAGAAGAAATGTTTAAAAAAGAAAGCAGCTTCCCTTTGCGGCCGAATTGGAGCAGTAAGGACCGTCAGGACTCATGTTTCCTGATGGTTAAGGTCTATTTATGGAGGCAGGCCTGACAACCTGAACTGCATGATGGACCTGTATAATACACTTAGTTTTGTGTATTATACTGAACAAAAAATATAAACGCAACATGCAACAATTTTTATAAAGATTTTCCTGAGTTACAGCTCATATCAGGTTAAGCAGTCAACTAAAATATATTCATTAGGCCCTAATCTATGGATTTCACATGATTGGGAATATAGACATGCATCTGATATGCATCTCACAGATACCGTAAAATAGAAAATGGGCCTCACAATGGGCCTCAGGATCTCATCACGGTATCTCTGTGCGTTCAAATTGCCATCGATAAAAATGCAATTGTGTTCATTGCCCGTAGTTTATGAATCCCCATACCATAACTCCACCCCCACCATGGGGCAATCTGTTCACAACGTTTGCCATCAGCAAAACGCTCGCCCACACGACGCCATACACATGATCTGTGGTTATGAGGCCGGTTCGAGGTACTGCCAAATGGAGAAACCTGCCAATGAAATCGGGGAGGGGACTATGGATCGGTCTATGACAAGAGATTGAAAATGTTACCTTTGAAAGGTCACACCCTTCGCCCGATTTAATTTAAAGTCATGAAATTCGGTACATTGGTTCCTCTCATCATAGGGAACAAGTCTGCCTCAGGGAAACGTACATTTTTTTGTGAAAAACACTTAAAACGATATTCCTCAGGCACCGAATCACCGATCTGCACGAAACGTGTGGCAAAGATGGACAATGGTCTCTCAGCATCATCTTTTTGAGACTATTACCTCAAATATGTCCGCCGTTAACCAATAAACATTCACGTGGGCGTGGCATTGCACATAAATGCATATAAATCAGTCAAAGATGTCGCTAACGTAACAAAACTTGGTACACATGTTTCTGTCAATACTCAACGAATGTAAAAACATTAATATCGACCACATTGTGCTGCTATAACGGGCACATCTATATCTCTTGATTTGCCTGCCTCATAGTGATGAAATTTGGCACACATGCTCAGGGATGTGAGTTTAGCTAACCCACACAATATCTCGGACACTACTGGCCCGATTTTGACGAAACTTTGGTGAATGATGCGTCCTGCCACTGAGAATCCATAATTTACAAAAGTACACTGATTGACCCAAGGCCCTGCATCATTCGTGGGGGACGACATGTTTTATGGTTTCCTTGTTTATAGAGGCACACATACATAATTCAATTGATTGGATCTGTATAGTAGCAGATGAGGTGTAAAGGTAAAGTGCTTAACGCAAACGCAAAAAAAATGAGTTTTGAGTTAAAAAATGAACACATCCAACTTCACCTCAGTGGACACAGTTAATCAATTGCCTTGACAATGTCGTAATGTTAATTGGTCCTTTTATTTTTTAAGCTGCTGAGAAATCACATCAGAAAGTCTGAGGAGGCTCAAGAGAAACGTGTTCCGGTTAAAGTCGGTCTGTGAGAGTGTGAAAGCAGATTAGACCATAATAAAACGCCTCAGAGAGCAAGTCTGGCTAATGGCGTCCGTCTGACAACACTTTGCTCTGTGGAGCTGAACAAACAGTTATAAAACTGTCACCTAGATCATCATAAAGGAGTATGGTAAGCTAGTGCTGGCGGCAGAAACTGTACCGACATCTGTCCAGATGATCCACTCTCTGGCTGTTTTGTTTTGGTTGCGGAGGGCTGGAACACTTGTGAGCAGCCGTGTATTTTCCATGTTGCCGTTTCAACAGCTTCATGCTGTGGCAGCTCGACTATTCCCGCAGTGGCCATGTAGAGAGGGCTACATCACAGTCTTGTTGTTTAGAATAGATTATTTTGTCCATTTTTGTTAGAATGGAAATGTGTCTTCTGCCTTCTATCAACGCCATCAGACACAAAATGTTGAGAGGTACAGCCGCGGTGCCCCTGGGTGGAGAGCAATGGGAAAAGCTCTGCAAAAGCTCATCCACCTCGAAGGACAATTACAAAAAATATTGGAAGGAAGTTGCCGGTGCGGAGCGCAGAGCTTCACACTTGAGTGCCCATTAAAACACCAGGACCTCTAACATTTGACCATTACTTGATAGTTGAGGATGATGATGACAGGACGTTAGGGGTAGTGTGGGGAATTTCCTTCAATGGTGGTTTGGTGTTGTCTACACAAGGATGGCGGGAGAAATAATAAAATCTAAATAAATAATTACATATTGGACTACAATATTTGATTTCAGCTGCGATTAGATGCTTATACATTTCAGGAATAGAATTGTTTTGCTGCAATGGCCCGCCTGAGCTGGTATATGCCACACCTGAAATCCTTGACTGCCATTCATCTCAATGAGAGCTGGCATATTATTTTGGTGAGAAAAAAACACCAGACCCACGGGCCAACATTGGCTCTGTCTGCACGAAACAGGTCTCACTGCTAGGAGCTTGGTCCCTTTCGGGTTTACCACGGTGGAGTCATGAGAACGGGTCAGAGTGACTCCAGACTCCCGTTTTACATATTGACCAATAGTGGCACAGAATCTCTGGAGAAACACACACACACATTGGAGAAAATCTGAAGCGGGGAGAATTAGGTAATGAATTTGTCATCTCTCTGGGTAGAGTGGTGTGTTGTGCTTTTGGCTCTTGTGTTTCTAAACTTCTCTCAGGAATGTTGATTTCAAAGAGAGGGCTGAGGGCTGGGTGTGCCCCAGTACTTGTACAGCGACTGAGTAATGTCAGCCTCTGTCATCAAGCTCAACTAATAGATCTCAGCCAGGCCCTGACTTAAAGCCCCTTGTGGTCTTAAAGGCAGCAGTGCAGACATCATTCAACATACAGTGCACGCTGTAAACACATCATGAAGCAAACTTTCAGCCTCATATACACACACACACAATCAAAAGCAGGAAGGGAGATTATTTGGTCGTTTTTTGAGGAGATAGGGTGATTTACACGTCACTGGATGTCAACCAGGGGGTTGCATATCCCCCTGTCTGAACACGGTCCCTCGGAGGACCATCCATACACATGTCAGGAACACACCAGCAAGGGAACAAATTCACTGCATGTTTTCTCGTTCGGCTACAGATGTCTTGCATTTCCTGTACTGTTTCTATGCACTGTAGAAGGGTGCTTGACCAGGCTGGGAAATAGGGAAAGGAGGTGTAAGTACACAGCATGTTGACGGTCATACAAAACAAGAACATCGGCCAATGGTGTTTGTCCCCTGTCTCCATCCCTCACATTCAGATTTTTGTTCTCCTGGTTACAGTGTGAGGAAGGGAAGTCGAAGTAATGCAGCTGACATACTGAAATCCTGCTTTACACGCACGCACGCACGCACACACACACACACACACACACACACACACACACACACACACACACCATCAGCAGTAATGTTTTTTATTCTATTCCATCGTCGTGAGCAACAGAGAGAAAAACTAAATATGTGAACAAATAAGATAAAAATATCGAAGTGACATGAAAGCTGAGGTTAGAATCTGATGAGGACAAAGGAAAAGCTCAACTCATGTCATCAGGTCCCGTGCTCCGGTCCGTGAACCAGTCGTCCACTTCCTGCTGAGAGCAACATTTGTGTAAACCACGAGTACTTATGAGCGAAGTGTTGGAATGTTTAACTTTCAAGTTGTGTCCCCGTGGAGAGTCAGTTTTTTTTTCTCCTGTTTTGAGCGAATCAAAGACGACAACAAAAAACTGTATTTTCAAAGGGAGGTGAGCAGTGTTTTGTCAGCACAACAAAAGCAACAAATTGGCAACACGTTTAAGATGAATATCAAGTCATCTGAAACACATGCATAAATTATAGCCTGATAATTATGCACCTCGAGCTTCGCTATATACCTGTGTTTTTTTTTTACAATTACATCTGACTTGCTTGGTAGAGCACAACTGTTGAGAAAAGTGACCGCTATGACAAGTTACTGTCATGACTTGACGCAAATGACTATTTACAACTCGATTAGCCATTTTTCAGTCACACTACAAAAGTGGATCTATTTCTTTCCATAACATTACTAGGTTTGACATATGACAATAACACATTTCATGGTCGACACAAGTCTGTCACACAGAGCACTTGGAAGAGAGGACTAAATGAAAGGGGAAACAAACCCATCTGGTTAGTGCTGTTCCTTCAATGCCATGTATGTTTAGCTGCAGGGGCCTGTCTTTAGGACACGTTTCCTCTCCACCATGGCTCTCTGCTGGACGCCAGCGACTGGCTTTAGGACGCGTTTTCTCTCTACCATGGCTCTCTGCTGGACGCCAGCAACTGTCTATAGGACGTGTTTCCTCTCCACCATGGCTCTCTGCTGGACGCCAGCGACTGGATACTCAAAGACCTTCATTGCATAACACTGTACCTCTGCTTTCAGATGTTTAACTCGGAGGTTTCCGGTGGGAGCTTCGTCTTAACACTGGCAATTCAATCCTTTTAGATAAGGGTGCATGTATAGTGTGTGTGTGTGTGTGTGTGTGTTTGTGTGGGTCATATGGCCTTGTATTACCACCATCAACACTATAACTCAGGTTGCATGCACACGTCATTGCAATCACATCTCAAACCTTCTTTTTTTTTTTTGTCCCTCCAAAAATATCAGAATTGAAGGTTTCTCAAGCTCTTCCCCTAAAGAGGAAGAGGTCGCAAGGACATGGTAACGGACCAGTTATACTCTTTGAGACAGTGCCAAGTTCCGCATGTGTTTGTGGGCGGGCGATATTCACGTCTGCCCATGGCTAAATAGCCACATTGAAATCCAAACACTACCGCCCCTGTCTCCCACCCACCCCCTTAGGCCCCTTCAGGCCCTCCCATCCCTAACCGTTTACAGAAGCCCCTGACAACGTGTGTATATTATATCCACTTCCTTCTGGGGAACGAATAGTAAACAACATTTTCCTCAACGCATAGCCCCCATTACAACTGATAAATCGTTGTTTCGGAGAGAGGCCACTATTAAGAGTTCTCTTTCCTGAGAGACCTAAGTGCTCTGAATGGTGTGCATGGAGCGCCGGGGGTACGAGGCTGAGAGTCTCCATTCATCTTTCTAGAAGATAAGACAGGTGGGTAACAGAAAAGCATATGTAACAAACCCAGAGTTCGACAGCCGTCCATGAGGCATTTATTCTTTCCAAATGTAGAGTAATAGAAGTCTCCAGTCTCTAGATGGTTCCTGGGTAAAATCTTACGCTGTGAGAATGGATTTGTTTAGTAATTCGAGACAAATTGAAATGTGTGAAACCAACTGTAATTTTTCAAACAGATTCGATTCAAGCATGTTTGTTTCCTATAATTCTGAAATAAGTTTTGCGCTGTACAACTTCTGGATACCTTGTTGCCTTAGTTACCTACCTGGCAAAAGGCTGAGCCCTCTTCTTGACCCAAGTTAATGCCTTAGTTAGCCTGCTAACTCCTCTGGTTAATGGACTTGATTGCATATGTTCCAATGTCTTTGTAGAAACTTAGTATGCATGGTTACTGCAGCTAGTTATGGCCCCTGGTTGTTAATGCAAATCTGTTTCACGCAACGTTTGGTTTATTTGTTGAATGGTAGCTATCAGCCTATATTTCACAGAATGAGAGCATCTTGCTACTTAGTGTCTTGCAAACACAAAGATAATTTACTGTGTTTTAATGCTAGGAGAGTGGATGCCCTGCTTCATAAAATCAGCTGTGGCTCAGTGGGATCTCTCTACCCCCTGCATTATCTATCTTCTTCCCCCTCTCTCCCTCCTTCCCCCTCCCTGCATATCTCTCTCTCTCTCTCTCTCTCTCTCTCTCTCTCTCTCTCTCTCTCTCTCTCTCTCTCTCTCTCTCTCTCTCTCTCTCTCTCTCTCTCTCTCTCTCTCTCTCTCTCTCTCTCTCTCTCTCTCTCTCTCTCTCTCTCTCTCTCTCTCTCTCTCTCTCTCTCTCTCTCTCTCTCTCTCTCTCTCTCTCTCTCTCTCTCTCTCTCTCTCTCTCTCTCTCTCTCTCTCTCTCTCTCTCTCTCTCTCTCTCTCTCTCTCTCTCTCTCTCTCTCTCTCTCTCTCTCTCATTATACAGTATCTAACGAGTGTACATTTTCTCTCCAGACAGAAGAGGGAGCCACGACTCTACATTTGTCAGGCAGCAGCAGAGTCAGGGTTAGATTTTGGTTTTAAGGCCCTTCTCCGTGGCGTTTATACTACTGTACACTTACCAGCAGCAATGTGGGGCATCGGTCACCGGCTCACCTGCCTTTATGTCCCCTCGGTTGGGGCTGCTATGAGACACTTCACCCAAACACTGTAACATACCTGTCTTCAAATACTATTTGAAATAGTTACAAATACATTATATGTGCTTGGTTGTGGTTGCCTGGCTTAATAAACTGACGGAACAGTCCCAAAACTGCAAACCCTGCCCACCTGGCAATCCAGGCAGGCTGGACCAAACACTCCAAGTGTTTGAAAGATTTCAAAAAAGTATTTGAACCGAGGTCTGCACTGCAGCACTGAGCACAATCAAATCCAGCTGTGCAAGTTAATAAGTCTTACCCAATGTAAGCACTGTAAATCTTCCCGGAACAAGTGAACAATGAAATTTGAAATTAATGATTCCGTGTAGCTCTATCATTTCAATGGTCATCTATTAGAAAAGGTTACTGGCTGATTGCCTAATTGCCTTTGAGTCTGTGGGCTCGGTTTCTATAGCTGATGGACGAATGACCATTATGGCCCTGAGAAATTTCTGGCCCCCAAAGGTTCAACTAAATCTTTAGTCATTTTATGTTTTACTGACTTTTATGATTATTTCCCTGCAATATCGCTATACACGTCTTGAATCTCACACCGATGTCTTTTTGTTTTGTGTAGAAGTTTCTTGCCTGGGCAGATGGTGACGCAGGTCATGTAGATAACTCATGTCAATGAAGGACAGCTACAGTATATTCCACAGCTATAGTCAACAATTTCTCATTTCGGATAGATCACTCTCCTTTACTCTGTTTTGAGGAATTTGATTTGCTGAGACAATACCCCATTTCCAGGGTCACCAATCACATTAACGCGACTTGATTGCACATACGGTGGATTGCACAGAAAAGAGGAAGACGTTACACGTGGACAACAGCAGCCACAATCCACAGACCTCTGAAACATTCGGAGTGAAAAAAAATCACACTGCAACCCATGATGCATTGTGGTCTGGCTTGGCTCTGACAACTAACAGGGTTGTGACATTGAGCAGGAGCTCTCTTTAAGAGACGGGGGCCACCGTGACAGGATACATTTCTCTGATATTAACAATAAATAACGTCTCGAGCCAAAGCCCAACGAGTCAGCTGTTTCCAGTCCCTTAGTCGGGTCACTACGTGACAGGGTCCATTTTGTGCCGTCACTTTGGGGGAAGAAACACACATCTCCACATCCCCTCACTGCAGTCCCCAAGCTCGGAGATTAAAGGCAGCCTAGGGCCTACTGACGCCCCGCTTGGCTCTGAGTTTCATCACAGAGAACGGAGCACACTGCTATGGAGGGTGTAGAAGGAGCATTTGTCAGACTGCTCCTTGAAGGAAATGAGTGGAGTTCAAACTTCGCTGTGATATTTTCTTGCGACATTGTGCCGAAATGGGATGCAGTGGTCGAGTCAAGCCATGTTTACAATATGGACGTTAGGGTGCATTGTGGCGTCCCGCATGGATACATGTTGTCATTTAGGCCAATCAGAACTGGCAAACAGGTATGTTGGGGTTAACACAAAACAATAATGTACTTTAAATTGAGAAAATGTGTGTTTAACTTCTCCCTGTTTATTAGCCAATAATAGTACCCTATAAGTCCCCAAATGATCAGTGAGAGAGAATTGTCAGGAAATGGAAAGTCCCAGGTAGCACATTTTGGTTCCTTGGAAGTTATGGGAACACATATTTTTTGTTCCACATTGGTTGTGGGAAGGAAGCCATACGTTTCCTGACCGGGTAAAACATAACGTTTTTTAAACATTATGAGAACAGAAGTGAAAGTTTTGGCGTTCTTGGAACGTTTATTTTTAAGTTGCAGGGAAGTTCTGAGAACGTCTTACTCTGGTTCCTTGAAAGTTTCCTGTGAGGTTTTATGAAACCTTCAGAAATTATAGTTTATTTTAAGATTTTTGAATAACTTCCTTAAAAATATTCACTGAATGTTCCAATAAGACTTTTAATAACACTGCTAGCTTGTTTTGGGTTAACTTTTTTGAACTCCCAGCACAGATAGGATACATGGAAATGAATTTCCTTAGACATTAATCAAGCAAACACATAACTTTTTTATTGTGACACAGCATCACAGCATCACAGCATCACAGCATTCAAACCTATATCTTCTGTTTTCTATCCATGGAATTAATCCACTGCACCACCAGGACAGTTTTTTTTTTACGCCTACAAAGCTTTTCATTTCGGTCTATTCAAACCCCATATCAAAAGACACAAGCACTCATGAAGATTTGGTGTGGCCAATTAGTGGCCACGGCCAACACACCTGAACACACTTAACATATAGAGGTTAGAGAGAGTTTTGTTGATGTTTTTAAATAACATTCTTAGAACCTTCTCTGAACATTAAAGTTTTATTGTGGTTTTTATGGAGAGTTTTCTTAACTTTCTGGGAACAATTTGAGAACATGACTTTAAATAGATCATGTGAGAAATGTTACAGTATGCTGAAGTACTGAAATTCCCACAGAAGAACGTTGCAATTTAAATAGAACTATGAAGAAACCTGCAGGAAACGTTATGCTGAAGTACTGAAATTCCCACAGAAGAAGGTTGCTTCTTAACGTTCTTGAGAACATTTCCAACATCAAAACAGTTGGAGAACGTTTCCTAGAACATTACCAAAATGTCAATTCAATGTATCCAACTTTTAGGAAATGTTCTGTTAAAGTAATGAAATACGAATATTATTTTTTTAAATGGTCCAGTTTCTTAAATGTGCTGAGAATGCAAAGCACGCTCTAACCACGCTCTAACCACGCACTCTGGTTCTCAGAACGTTATGTGTTAGCTGGAGTAGCACAAAGTCTGTCAATGGATCTAACAGGGAGGTTAAGTCACATAGTGGTGGAAGCACTAGCTCTGGAAATCCATGCATCAGAGACAACATGTACGTATGTGCCATTGAGAAATTAGAGACAGTTTAGTTGAGACAAGTTGAATCTGCAAAAAGTGTGTGTTTACGTTAGACAAGAACCCGGTGAGTGTGAGAGGACGAGTATATGAACCTGATGGGAAAATAAGGAAAGAGAGAGGAGGACGGTCAGGAGAGTGATCGCGACTGAGAATTGTGCGGAAAGGCGAGTGAGGAGCCCAAGGCCTTTTTTCTCCTGACTGTATGAATTGGTTAAACCAAACAAATCCCACTGGCCTAGTGCCAGGGCTCCTCCTGAACTGTCCTACTACTTTACAGTAGAGCGCCCTGGGTATTCCTGAACTCTCCTGCCCCTTTACAGTAGATCGCCACTCCTCCTGACCTCTCCTTTTACTTTACAGTAGGTCGCCCAGGGCTCCTCTTGAACTGTCCTTCTACTTTACAGTAGAGAGGCGGGCTCCTCCTGAACTCTCCTGCTACTTTACAGTAGAGCGCCCTGGGTCTTCCGGAACTCTCCCACTACTTTACAGTAGAGCGCCCTGGCTCGTCCTGAACTCTCCTGCTACTTTACAGTAGAGCACCAGGGCTCCTCCTGAACTCTCCTGCTACTTTACAGTAGAGCACCCGGGCTCCTCCTGAACTCTCCTGCTGCTTTACAGTAGAGCACCCGGGCTCCTCCTGAACTCTCCTGCTACTTTACAGTAGAGCACCAGGGCTCCACCTGAACTCTCCTGCTACTTTACAGTAGAGCACCAGGGCTCCTCCTGAACTCTCCTGCTACTTTACAGTAGAGCACCAAGGCTCCTCCTGAACTCTCCTGCTACTTTACAGTAGAGCACCAGGGCTCCTCCTGAACTCTCCTGCTACTTTACAGTAAACTCTTCCAGATGATTAACGAGCGCTGAGTGACACGCGTGACTCTTCACTGCTGCTCCTGTCCTGGCTTTCACTAGAACACAACACTCTGTGCTACATGGACTGGAACGCTCTTCAACATGCTCACTGCAAGTAGCTCAAACTGTACTGACCAACGAAGCCATTGACAAACTATCTCAAATGAACTCCAACCATATGCAACTCAAAATAACTCACCGTATCTAACTCCAAACTGTACTGACCCAGAAAGACATTGAAAAACCCAGCAAATAACTGCAAAGGCTACTTTAGGGTGTCAAAGCAGGCCATATTGATGAATGCCAGTGGTTATGTTGACTATAAATAACAGTGTCATTTTCAGGAGAATGTGAGGCTTTTTGGCGTTACACTGATTCCACACCACCTGCGTTGTGTGCAAGAGTGTTGCTAAATAAATCTACCGAAATTCCATTCCATGAAGGAATGACTGTGAATGTGTGTGGATATTCAAGGGACTATTCAAGGATACATTTTTGGGGTATTTTATTGTTTTATGGACAGTGATAGTCAGAAAGAAGAGGGGAGACGAGATTCGTACCCATGTCGCCTGGAGTCTGGGGACTCATGCATATTTTTTTATTTAATTTTAATTTTACCTTTATTTTACTAGGCAAGTCAGTTAAGAACAAATTCTTATTTTTTATAATGACGGCCTAGGAACAGTGGGTTAACTGCCTGTTCAGGGGCAGAACGACAGATTTGTACTTTGTCAGCTCGGAGATTTGAACTTGCAACCTTCTGGTTACTAGTCCAACGCTCTAACCACTGCCGCCCCATTCAAGGATAGATTTGTTTATTTGTGCATTTTTTTCACCTTTCCTCACCAATCCTAGAAACGTGAGCTGTCTACTGGGGTCACGGCACTAATGTAGGAATTCCTTATCACCTAATATGTAAACCTGGATTCACCAGCATTCTGCACCCCAAAGGATAAGAGGCCAGGCAAGGCAACATTACTGAGGCCCAGCTGGCTATATAATGTAGGTATTCTGCACCATACAACATGTTTGACTGAGTGTTGAGGCAGGACAGCAAAACAAGGACTGTCAAATGTCTCAAACCATGAGCCTTGCAGTAGAAATGGAAGACTCAACACCTAACATGGTCTAAGTCACACCATGACACTACACTAAAACGAGCATGAAGAACCTGTGTTATTGGCACCAGCCCGGGCCATAAATGTAACTACATTTCACAACATCCATATATTTATCCAACTCACTGAACTTTCATGTGATGAGTGAGAACATACTGTATATATATATATATATATATATATATATATATATATGGGTATTTTACTCTGTTGTGCCGATGTTTTCATTACTGAGTCCTACCCTATGATTCATTGCAAAATGTCCCATATGTGCAACAATGCCATCAATAACCTTGCATTCGAGCTTAAATCTACACTGCCATAGCATTTAAAAAGTAGACAGGAGTATTAACAGTAGACCGATATGTATTTTACATACATATCCCCACTGATCCGAACACCCGTCTTATCACTCAGCAATTACTCCATTTGAAACCTTGTGTTAGTAATCATTACAAATCGCAATGGCACAATAAACCACCAGAGTTATTACAGCGTAGAATAATTCATTATGGACATGGGGAGAAGTTGAATAGCGGGGTTCTGTGTGGAGCTCTGTACAGTGGTGGATGTACAGGATACTCTGGGCTAAGCAAAAATAACGCCACTGTTTTCCTTGTCCTTGTGGTTGGCTTGGCCTGTGGCCAGGAAGTATTTAGGACTGGCACATAAATGGCACGATGGAAAAGGAAGCCGGACCAGAGCATGTGACATTGACAGCACGACCAAGAGACACCTAACTTGAGGTTAGTACATGCTTCCATAATGTTTATGTGACAGAATGCTCAGAGAAGATAACAGCTAACATTCCTACCCATCTTAGACAGCAGGGAAGTCTTATGTGTGTGTGAGGTATCTGAAAGAAGGCTTTTACAGAATACCCTATGAGCCTTTGCTACGATGAAACCTCAAGCAATCAGTGCTCTTGTAATGCACTGAAATGCATCGTTTTTCCAACACTACATGCAATCGTTTGCGGTATACTTCTTGAAATCAGCAATGGACGGGAGAGTTTGCCTGCCACTAATTTCGCCAAACCGCCTAGTCGTTGCGTTCCCATGGGGTGACTCAGCAGCTGAGAAATGAACTGTGTTGTAAACCTGGCTGAGAGCAGGAACACACAGTAAAGAAACCGACCCGTTGGACCGCATGCTTGATGTGAGGCACCGATTTTTCCCATGTTGATGCAATGATTATGTGGTTTAGTAAAGTGAGCCACGAGACGTTCTGTTTATTTACACCGGTTAGGCTATTTTTACCCGGAAACTTTTGTTTTCACTGTAGAGTTGAGTCACACTGTAACCTTAGCAACTGTTTTTTTCCCTTTTTAATTTAAAAAAGTGTATTTAACCTTTTATTTAAGTAGGCAAATTCAGTTAATTAAGAACAAATTCTTATTTGCAATGATGGCCTACCCCGGTGAAAACCCTCCCCTAACGCGGACGATGCTGGGCCAATTGTGCGCCGGCCCTATGGGGCACCCGATCACAGCCGGTTGTGATACAGCTCGGGATCGAACCAGGGTCTGTAGTAACGCCTCTAGCAATGAGATGCAGTGCCTTAGACCGCTGCGGCACTCAGGAGCCCCTCTACTATAGCAATGCCTATGTATTGCATTGATATAGAATGAAAGAAAAATCAAGCCCACAAGTGCAGGTAGTCATCCTCTCCTTTTAATCGGTATCTAAATTGCCCAGCTGAGTATAAAAACTTGCACAAAACAATTGTGTAAAGCAGTCTGGATTCAAATGTAAAATACAGATCTTCTCAAGTGATATTGTTGCAATATAAGTTGAATTGAAGTGTGTGACCCTATTTTAAAACGTTTCGGAAAGCAACCGTCCAAAACTGAGAGATGCCGGATCCTGTTCCGGCAGGATCCTTTTCCGGCAGGATCCTGTTCCGGCAGGATCCGGCACAAGTTAAGCAATGTTAACAACGTATTGTAAAGGAACAGATGACAAACAACAACGATCTTGGATGTGTCTCTTGCACTCACTTTAATCTAGGCAACTGTTTCGGAAATAAGACTGATTGTGAAATAATTTGGGGGAAAAGCTCCTGTCTCATCGATTATGTAATATGATTATTTCTATCTGGCTGTATAAAAGGCTCCCCGAATCTCTGAGAGAGATTGAACATTGAGACCCTGCAGACACTGGACACTGAGACTCTCCTCATCGGTTATCTGGGTAAACTCGGCAGGAAGCCTATAGCGGTAAGACCGGCAGGCGGCCTAGCGGTAAGACCGGCAGGCGGCCTAGCGGTAAGACCGGCAGGCGGCCTAGCGGTAAGACCGGCAGGCGGCCTAGCGGTAAGACCGGCAGGCGGCCTAGCGGTAAGACAGGCCGCCTAGCGGCAAGACCGACAGGCAGCCTAGCGGCAAGACCGGCAGGCAGCCTAGCGGTAAGACCGACAGGCAGCCTAGCGGTAAGACCGACAGGCAGCCTAGCGGTAAGACCGACAGGCAGCCTAGCGGTAAGACCGACAGGCAGCCTAGCGGTAAGACCGACAGGCAGCCTAGCGGTAAGACCGACAGGCAGCCTAGCGGTAAGACCGGCAGGCAGCCTAGCGGTAAGACCGGAGGCAGCCTAGCGGTAAGGCAGACAGCCTTGCGGTAAGACCGGAGGCAGCCTAGCGGCAAGACCAGCAGGCAGCCTAGCGGCAAGACCAGTAGGCCTAGCGGTAAGACCGGCAGGCAGCCTAGCGGTAAGCCAGGGAGCCTAGCGGTAAGACCGGCAGGCAGCCTAGCGGTAAGACCGGCAGGCAGCCTAGCGGTAAGACCGGCAGGCAGCCTAGCGGTAAGGCAAGCAGCCTAGCGGTAAGACCGGCAGGCAGCCTAGCGGTAAGACCGGCAGGCAGCCTAGCGGCAAGACAGTGACACTTTGGAGTTGTACTGTATACTCAAGTAATTTGATCATTCTTAGATTTATTGAGTTGTTTAAAATAATTTGTTTAATTTAATACTTCTGTTGAATAGTTTGAACTGGAAGCTACACCCTTCGGACTTCACAATGACGGTAAGACATTACATGTATTTGTTTTCTTATTACATATTTTTTATGTGTACTTCAATATTAAACTGGCAGATGGATGTTTTGTTTGAAATTTGATACAATTATAGTTTAAAGGAGCAATTTGCAGTTAGAAATATATTAAATATATATTAGAAGTATATTAACATACCCCCTATACACCCCACCACTGTTTCGTCAAACGCCTGAGGGATGGGGCTGGAGAAATGTAACCACTCTCAAATTTTGGACAGTGGCGAAGTTCAACGTCTCAACTGAGGGTTCCATTTTCACCATCTGCATCACTGTCACCTGTCCAGGCCTAGTGTGACATGGACACTGATTGCAAAAAGTTGACTTGAGAGTAGCAAGCACATCACTATTTCTGTATCTTTGACATCCTTACAAATACAGAAAAATACAGTAGCTCTCTCCTCTCTCTCTCTCTCTCTCTGTCTCTCTCTGTCTCTGTCTCTCTCTCTCTCTCTCTGTGTGTGTTTGTGTACCAGAGGAAAATGGACGGCACTGTGAACTTCTACAGACCCTGGGACCAGTACAAAACTGGTTCTGGAAACATCTGGAGAGGTGAGTGAGAGGCTGGGTGAGACTTTACTACATAGAAACATGCTATGTCTGGAGAGTCCTGGCTGGGTGAGACTTTACTTCATAGAAACATGCTATGTCTGGAGAGTCCTGGCTGGGTGAGAGTTTACTTCATAGAAACATGCTATGTCTGGAGAGTCCTGGCTGGGTGAGAGTTTACTTCATAGAAACATGCTATGTCTGGAGAGTCCTGGCTGGGTGAGACTTTACTTCATAGAAACATGCTATGTCTGGAGAGTCCTGGCTGGGTGAGAGTTTACTTCATAGAAACATGCTATGTCTGGAGAGTCCTGGCTGGGTGAGAGTTTACTTCATAGAAACATGCTATGTCTGGAGAGTCCTGGCTGGGTGAGAGTTTACTTCATAGAAACATGCTATGTCTGGAGAGTCCTGGCTGGGTGAGACTTTACTTCATAGAAACATGCTATGTCTGGAGAGTCCTGGCTGGGTGAGACTTTACTTCATAGAAATATGAGGAAACATCAATTCTTCAGGACTGGAGAGCATCCACCTCCTTACTAAGAAGGAAGTAGGGTGGACATGGAGGACTTAGAGGAAAACAGAGAGACTCAGAGGCTGACGGCTACAAGATGCACGTCACTGGCTTCCAAAAATGGAAGTGCAGGTGAGTGAGGAATTAGATATGTTGTTTTTTGGGAATATTAACACAAAAGTCATTCATACACTGCTCCATCGTCATGGTTTTCTGGGAGCACATGCACAGTACTGTGTTTGTCCTATAAACCTCAGAGAAAATGTTCACCAATACTTTATTTGGCTGTAATGACATACCCCCTATGCAAAAAAAGGAGTACCACTCATGAACACAGGACAATTGGACTCATGATAAAAAAAATAAAAAAAATAAACATTTTTTAAGGGACTGACTGAATCCTCTTAACCGGGTAGAAATTAACCGCCTTCGACAAAAACAATGACGCTCCGCCTCAGAATTTTGCAAGTAGATAATAAGCTGCATTTTGGGATATGAGTTGCCACAATGCAAACATCAACAGATTGTACTTATGGGGAAAGACACAATATGTTACTACTGGTGTTAACTGGGCCACGTGGAAAAGTTATTTTATTGGATTTTTCTTGGCCATCTCTATGAAGGTCAGACCAGTGTCAGACCACTGAAGAGAAGCCAGCCAGCAGGGTCTCCCAATGTCTGTTGGGACCCGCTACTCTGACATTACAGTATCTCATTAATCATCCAATCATTGCCACCTGTATCAGATGAGACGTGGGATATCTGTTTTATAAATGTTATGTGTGCTTCTGACCTGACAACTTTAACTTTATCTACAAACATTGTGTTGATGACTAGCGGGACCCTGCCTTCTGGCGATGCAGCTAAATGTTTAAGGGTTATCACATTTATCTTTATTGTCCTCTTGTTGTGTAATGCAACCGTATGCAACCATATGCAGTCATTACAGTCCGCACATTCCATACAGATTTTCAGTACCTTTCATAATGACTAGGTTGCAGACTGCACTCCCGTATCTGAAACAATCATGTCTAGCGTCATACTTTTTGATGAAGGGGCCTGCTTCGTGTTACGGAGAGGCAATAGTTAGTGGAGTAGTCTCTCAAATGTAGGTCCTTTGGCAGTTATCATTGCCAGACCGAATGCCTCGAATAGCATGTCATTAGCTACTTTGACCCTGCATGACACAATAATTGCAGCACTAAAGGAAGGCAATGGAAAGGATCTGAATTTCATGCGTAGCGTGAAGTCCCTGGGCGGAATGAAGGATTGTTTACATTTGCTGACTAAAATGAGGACTGTTGTTTATGGACTATCCAGTATGAATGTATTTGTTTTACTTTTTGACCACGAGCAAAATACACCCAATAAATAAACGTATGAACAAAGGTATTTTAATAATGTTTTATGTAAGGGACCAAAATTCCTCTTTGAACACAATTCATACAAAACAATGTGGTCACCCCTTCAAATGAGTGGATTTGGCTATTTCGGCCACACCCATTGCGGACAGGTGTAGAGTATACAATTGAGCACACCGCCATGCAATCTCCATAGACAAACATTGGCAGTAGAATGGCCTTAATGAAGAGCTCAGAGACTTTTAACTTGGCACCGTTATAGGATGCCACCTTTCCAACAAGTCAGTTCGTCAAATTTCTGCCCTGCTAGAGCTGCCCTGGTCAGCTGTAAGTGCTGTTATTGTGAAGTGGAAAAGTCTAGGAGCAACAACGGCTCAGCCGCAAAGTGGTAGACCACACAAGCTGAATGCCGCAGCATGTAGCACGTTAAAATGGTCTGTCCTCAGTTGCAACACTCACTACCGAGTTCCAAACTGCCTCTGGAAGCAACTTCAGCACAAGAACTGTTAGTCAGGAGCTTCATGAAATGGGTTTTCCATAGCCAAGCAGCCGCACACAAGCCTAAGATCACCATGCGCAATGCCAAGCGTTGGCTGGAGTGGTGTAAAGCTCGCCGCCATTGGACTCTGGAGCAGTGGAAACGCATTTCCCTGGAGTGATCAATCAATCAAGTTTTACCATCTGGCAGTCCGACAGAAGAACCTGAGTTTGGCGGATGCGAGGAGAACGCTATCTGCCAGAATGCATAGCGCCAACTGTAAAAGTTGGTGGAGGAGGAATAATGTTCTGGGACTGTTTTTCATGGTTCTGGCTAGGCCCCTTAGCTCGAGTGAAGGAAAATCTTAACGTTACAGCATACAATGACATTCTAGACGATTCTGCGCTTCTAACTTTGGGGCAACAGTTTGAGAAAGGCCCTTTCCTGTTTCAGCATGACAAAGTGAGGTCCATACAGATATGGTTTGTCGAGATCGGTGCGGAAGAACTTGACTGGCCGGGCACAGAGCCCTGATCTCAACCCCACCAAACACCTTTGGGATGAATTGGAACGCCGACTGCGAGCCAGGCCTAATCACCCAACATCAATGCCTGACCTCACTAACGTTCTTGTGGCTGAATGAAAAGCAAGTCCCCCACAGCAATGTTCCAACATTGAGTGGAAAGCCTTCCCAGAAGAGTGCAGGCTGTTATAACAGAAAAGGGGTGACCAACTCCATATTAATGCCCATAATTTTGGAATGAGATGCTCGACGAGTAGATGTCCACATACTTTTGGTCATACAGTGTACGTGATGATTGGCCTGTATGAGACATGTGTTTCATTAGATTTAACGAGTGATACATTAGCTACCTAACTTAATCAACCTCGTGTCATTTCAACACAATAATAATAATCAAAAATGCCATTTAGCAGACAGTTTTATCGAATTACAGTGATGCGTGCATACATTTTAGGTATGGGTGGTCCCAGGATCGTACCCACCATCCTGGTGCTGTATACAGCCTGCTGAAAACCCTCGGTGAATATATTGCATCTAGATTCTAAATGAAGGATGAAGGTCAACGGAGAACATATATTAAGAAATATCTTACAGCTTCTCAATAAGTCTTTCAGTTTCTACATGATTTAGCCTGTGTGTTTGCATGGTCTTCACCGTTTGAGGTCTAACTATCCAGTGTTTGTGTTGGAGGTCATGCGGGTATTGATGTAGATTCTCCCATTAGGGCTTGGAACACTAAAATAGAGTACCTTCCAAGAGTCCATCTGATGCAAATGTTTATTCACTTTGTAAATCACCCCAAAATGTTCCTCCAGGGATCAAATTTGAGAAACAATTGAAGCATGTTGCGTTACAAATGAGTTGCTGGTGGAATGTTTCTTGTAAAATGCTGTTTGGTTTTTCCAAATTAGGTGTCTACATACAATTCCCATCCTTCGCTCAGTCCCACCAGTAGCATTAGTGAAACATATTGACTTGTCTACGTTGTCAGTAGATGGGGATGTCTATGACAAGGATTCGCTGTGTCCTTTGGGTAAAAGGTGAATTAGTAGAGGGAATTTGAGGGAAAAGAAAACATAAATTTGTACGAGGTTCATTACACTTATTTGCGACTGCTATTAAATGTCAGAGAATTGCAGTGCCTTCATCTTGCTCTACCTATTGCTTGATTAGCTATATCAAAACCAAGCACCCACATTCGAACCAGCGACTGTAGTGACACCTCTTGCACTGAGATGAAGTGCCTTCATCTTGCTCTACCTTCTGCTTTAATAGCTATATCAAAACCAAGCACCCACATTCGAACCGGCGACTGTAGTGACACCTCTTGCACTGAGATGCAGTGCCGTAGACTGCTGCGCCACTCGGGAGCCCACATGCAGATGCCCTGGGCCAATACGGTGTAACTTTGCTATAGCACCACTTTCAGGTCCATATATGCCCTGCTTTAGTACATCCCAAGTTATCAGCTTGATGAGGCAATGCTCGACTTCCCTTCGTTGGAAAATCTACACATTTCCCCATGATAGATGTACACTCATTTAATCACAGCCATGTGTGAAATAGCACCCGTATCATTGAATAACGTTGCACATGACAGAGGTAAAAAGACGGCTGCGTGTTTTTCTTAGACTTGCCAGAGACCCAGATATGTCTTTAAACTGTGAGAAAAATGAACTGTGTTCCGAATCGTATGTCTAAACAGCAACGGCTAACTCAGGGGATGCATTCGGAATCTGTGGATTTTCTTGGCACTTCGCTGAAGATGTTATATTTGCTTATCGTTTGGCCAGTTGCTGTCGTCACTTCGACTCGCACTGGAGCACTTCACCTCATTATAGAACGTCAAAAAACGTCCTATATCTTCCTTCCTGTTGGATATCTTGGATAAACAAACCACTTGGCTTGAGAACCGCAGGCCTCCGTTTCAGAAGGGGAGGCGAGTTTAATAGCTGTGTCGTCCCGAGCAGTTTCCCAGCTACTGGTTACGCTAGGCTAGGTCAATAAAACCCAATCCCTCAGAAATGTTCTCTCAAATTTTACAGGCACTCCGATTTATTTTCACTTTGTGTAAAACAAATGAGCAAGGCAATAAAGTAGATAGCATTTTTTATCATCTTTGGGGCCAAGTCCAACATAAATACATGACTGAATAAAAAATAATTGATGTAGCGAACAACGAAATAACAGTGAGACTATGGTTGTAATTCAATACCAGGGGAACGATATAACTAAAATGAGGTCTGTAGCCTAATAATGTCAACGCTAATATACTGTATTCATTTTTTTTTTATTGAGTCAGTGTAATGGGTGGAGAACTGAACATGACACGTTGTGCTATTCTGGGAATAACAAGTGAGTCTTAAGTTTGAGATTCAAATTTACTCACCAGAAAAGTCCATCCCTCCCCCAAAAAAGGAAATGACATGCATTTATTTTCAGTTGCTGTATTGCATACGTACACATAACAGCATTTCATACACACATTGAACCAATGGAAATGCAGGAATACAGGCTTTACCTGCCCCCAGTGTAGCGCTACATGATAAAGAGGACATTCAAACACGCATTAGACTGTTTACCATACATTTACATTGAGGTGTCCAGCAATCGATTAAATTGAGTCTGCCTTTCACAAAAGTTGTAATGTATTTAAAAGATGCAATATGTAAAATTTTTGGGGGGAACGCAACAAAATTCACATAGAAATGTCAGTTATAGATCTGTCATTTTCATTGAAATCAATTCTAAGAAACAGTAATCTGTTCTAACTGCGCTATTTCTATGCTTCCAGTTTTTAAGTTTAATTTTTTGTATCTTCTACTTGTGGTTTTGTACACCAGCTTCAAACAGCTGAAAATATATGTTTAGTTATGGAAAAGATATTTCACAGCACTTCAGATGATACAACGATTCTCTGCATTATACTTGCTTGTTTTCTCACAAACTGAAATTAGGAAAACAAAACAATTTTTTGCAATCAGGAAATGGCAGAGTGATTTCTGCATAGTGCCTCTTTAAAAAGGTAGTAACAGATTTGATTTGTTGATTGGAAAAGGGGTTTGGCTAACTAACTTTATGTTGGCTTACTGTAGGTCACACAATAAGGAATTGCAATACTTGGCAGCATAGATTGCCTCCCACTTGTGAGGCACCAATGCGGTATGCATCATTAAAAAGGCACTATGTTCCAGAATTAGGCTTATTTTCTTTATTTGTTAAACAAACAAGATTTATCTTCAATGAGAAATGGCCTGAGACCTTTTTCTCAGCGATAAAGATGGATCGGATAAACTCTGCTCTACCCTTGGATTTCCAACTTGTTTTCAGGCTTGTCGGTGCTCCTTCTAAATGATCCAGAAAATGCCCCTAATGGAAATTGCAGGTGGGAAATGCATTATAAATCTGGGGGTCTTGCTACCATTTCATTTGGAGAGAAGCGGTTAATCTACAATTTTAATATAGAGAGAAAACATTCCTGAGTAATTACTGTGCATTATAAAATACTGTATACAGGACAAGCAACTAGCATGGCTGATTAGGGCCTAACTGGCTTCCAAAATGGCTCCGATTTAGGACCTATTTTTCTTCGAAGTGAGTCTGTAAATGAAGCCAGTCCATAAGGTTTATTTAATTATGCGCGTACAATAATGGACCCTTGTATTTCGGCACTATGAGGAAAACTATCCAAAACACACTGAAGGTGACGCACACCACCAAAACATCTGTGCAATTTCTCCCCTACCTGCTGTAAAAAGCATAAATCTTTAAAAAAAACGACATTAAAACAATAAATCATTAACTTTATTGAGTTTGCATGTTAACCACCTGTAACGTGAAAAGGCTACATTGGGGCAAAGCAGCGTGGGAGTTATTTACATTCGGCTCATCACTACCTCCATTAAGCACAGAGCCGTTTGAAATGGAGACAGAAAAACAACAATAACATTCTAGACGATTCTGTGCTTCTAACTTTGTGGCAACAGTTTGAGGAAGGCCCTTTCCTGTTTCAGCATGACAACGCCCCCGTGCACAAAGTGAGGTCCATACAGATATGGTTTGTCAAGATCAGTGCGGAAGAATTTGCCTGATATGCTATGATATGCAAGTCAATAATTGATTCACGGTCAGCTAGTAGATGTAGTCAGTGTGTTTGAAAACCAATCATTGAAATAGGAGGCTACATTACAGAAGTGGCATAACCTGTATTCATCATGAGACGGTTACCGTGAATTAAAAACGGGATCATTTGGCATGACATGATTGGGCTCCCACGAGTGGCGCAGCGGTCTAAGGCACTGCATCTCAGGGTTTGAGGCGTCACTACAGACACCCTGGTTTGATTCCGGGCAGTATAACAGCCAGCCGCGATTGGGAGTCCCATAGGGTGGTGCACAATTGGCCCAGCATCGTCTCGGGGTTGGTAGGCCGTCATTGTAAATACGAATTTGTTCTTAACTGACTTGACTAGTTAAATAAAAGGTTAAATATATATTTATTTTTTTAAATGACTGGTAGATTGTGTATTAGGCTACATTAGGTACATTGTGAAGTAGGATAATTCAAGTCCATTCATATTGGCATAGTTTTAATACATAAGAATTAGGCTGATCACAAAAACCCATCTCAAAATTCACTGATAATCAGTGATAGTACTGCATCAAGAGTTCTCTATAAGTACCCGTGTAGCATGTCATAGTATATGGTTTCATGTTGTGATGGTAAGTTTCAGTTAATACCGTGTGTTTCATGTACATAGAGTATTGAACACCGGTCACTATAATAATGTTTACATACTGTTTCAACCACTTCATAGGACCACTGCTGTTCAAAAGTTTGGGGTTGTTTTTGAAAGAAAAGCACTTTTTTTTTTGGTCCGTTAAAATAACATCAAATTGATCAGAAATACAGTGTAGACATTGTTAGTGTCATTTCATGGAATATCTACATAGGGATACAGAGGCCCATTATCAGCAATCGTCACTCCTGTGTTCCAATGGTAAGTTCTGTTAGCTAATCCAAGTTTATAATTTTAAAAGGCTAACTGATCATTAGAAAATAATTTTGCAATTATGTTAGCACAGCTGAAAACTGTTGTGCTGATTAAAGAAGTAATACAACTGGCCTTCATTAGACTTGTTGAGTGGGAGGCCCCGGTGCACAAGTGTCTAGTTTGAGAAACAGATGCCTCAAGTCCTCAACGTCAACAGTGAAGAGGCGACTCTGGGATGCTGGCCTTCTAGGCAGAGTTCCTCTGGCAAGTGTCTGTGTTCTTTTGCCCATCTTAATCTTTTATTTTTATTGGCCAGTCTGAGATATGGCTTTTTCTTTGCAACTCTGCCTACAAGGCCAGCATCCCGGAGTCACCTCTTCACTGCTGACATTGAGACTGGTGTTGAGGACTTGAGGCATCGGTTTCTCAAACTAGACACTCTAATGTACTTGTCCTCTTGCTCAGTTGTGCACCGGGGCCTCCCACTCCTCTTTCTAGTCTGATTAGAGACAGTTTGCGTGTTCTGTGAAGGGAGTAGTACACAGCGCTGTACCAGATCTTCAGTTTCTTGGCAATTTCTCACATGGAACAGTCTTCATTTCTCAGAACAAAAATAGACTGACAAGTTTCAGAAGAAAGTTATTTGTTTCTAGCTATTTTGAGCCTGTAATCGAACCCACAAATGCTGATGCTCCTCCAGATACTCAACTAGTCTAAAGAAGGCCAGTTGTATTGCTTCTTTAATCAGAACAGTTTTCAGCTGTGCTAACACAATTGCAAAAGGGTTTTCTAATTAGCCTTTTAAAATGATCAACTTTGATTAGCTAACAACGTGCCATTAAAACACAGGAGTGATGGTTGCTGATAATGGGCCTCTGTACGCCTATATAGATATCCCATACAAAATATGCCGTTTCCAGCTACAATAGTCATTTACAACACTAACAATGTCTACACTGTATTTCTGATCAATTTGATGTTATTTTAAATGGACAAAAAATGTGCTTTTCTTTAAAAAAAAAGGACATTTCTAAGTCACCCCAAACTTTTGAACGTTAATGTATATACCTCATTCTAGTTATGGCTCATCCTATATATATCTACTGCTGTACATACATGTTCTATTAATTTACTGTCCATACTGTCTATACACACCATCCTATATAACTACTGTCTATACACACCATCCTATATAACTACTGTCTATACACACCATCCTATATATAACTACTATCTATACACACCATCCTATATAACTACTGTCTATACTGTCTATACACACCATCCTATATAACTAGTCTATACACACACCATTCTATATAACTACTGTCCATACACCATCCTATATAACTACTGTCTATACACACCATCCTATATAACTACTGTCTATACTGTCTATACACACCATCCTATATAACTAGTCTATACACACCATTCTATATAACTACTGTCCATACTGTCTATACACCATCCTATAAAACTACTGTCTATACACACCATCCTATATAACTACTGTCCATACTGTCTATACACACCATCCTATATAACTACTGTCCATACTGTCTATACACACCATCCTTATAACTACTGTCTATACACACCATCCATATAACTACTGTCTATACACACCATCCTATATAACTACTGTCCATACTGTCTGTACACACCATCCTATATAACTACTGTCCATACACCATCCTATTTAACTACTGTCTATACACACCTTTTCTATTCATATACTGTCTATACACATCATTATACACAGAGTGAAAATAACAGATTGACCAGGTGAAAGCTATGAATCCTTATTAAAGTCACTTGCAACAATCTCCCTTCACTTAGAGTTTAATATAATTGCCGGCATGGTATAACAACATACCAGTGAAAAATAATTGTGTCAAGGCAATATAATCACAATGCATAGCAACAGGCATCCCACAGTTCTCTGCAGTACGAAGCAAAAAAAAACTATTTTCTTTGCATTCACACTGCCCTTGCCTTTTGCTAGTTCACTTCACCTTTTTTGAGAGGTCCAAAGTCCTCTCTTTGCGTTCAAATTGGTGGGAGTGAAAGGTTGACGTTCTTTATCACATGGTTATGCCCACCATGACTTCACTAATATCCCAAAGTTTCCTGGCCACCTCTTGGTCCGTAGCCTTGGGCAGAAGTTTCTGCTCCTGGCAGTCCGCAAAGCACTTCCCCTGGACCTCCTCCACGTCGGGCGAGCAGGCCAGGTAGACCGAGGTCTGCGCCCCCTCCTCTGGGCTCTTGAAGAAGGCCCTGGATGCCAACTCCCACAGGGGCTTGGCCAGGAGGGGGATATTGACATGCCTGCCCAGGTTAGTCCTCACTATCCCCGGGGTCAATGCATTGACCGCCACCCCAGTCCCCTCGAGGCGGCGGGCCAACTCGCAGGTGAAGAGGAGGTTGGCTAGCTTGCTTCGGCCATAGGCAAAGGCCTTGTCATAGCGCCGTTCGCTATCCAGGTCGTCAAAGTCGATCTCGCCGTACTTGTAGAGTTTGGAGGAGACCACAACCACGCGGCTGGGCGCAGAGCGCTTCAGGAGGTCCAGGAGGAGGTGGGTGAGGAGGAAGTGGCCGAGGTGGTTCACCCCGAACTGCATCTCGAAGCCATCCTCCGTCCTGGTATAAGGGCACTGGTAGATCCCTGCATTGTTGATCAGCACGTCAATCCTGGGCTCTTCCTGTTGGAAAACATAGAAATAAAAATAAGATTGGTTACAAGCTTTAATAATGCTCCATGTTGCTGTAATGTCATGTTTATGACGTGTTTACAGATGGGTTGATGTTTTATTCCAGTGGTTCCCAACCTGGGGTGCTAGGACCCTGGGGGTACTTGGCCTATCCACAGGGGGTATTTGAAAAGAGTCATGAGACCATAGGCTGTACCTATTAAAAATGTACTTCAGAGGTATTCAGTTGGTTGTACAGTAACTGAAAAAGTTTGGGAACAACTGCTTTATTTAATAGGTACAGCTAAAGTAAGTTAGCTATTTATGACATGAGTGCATGGGCATTAAGTCCCAGATTTGACAAATGACAAAACTCTTCCAAAATGTTTATTTGGCTGTCCCCATAGGAGATCCCTTCTTGCATTTTTGGGTCCTTTCCGTGGAAGGGTTTTTACATTGAACTTTGAACCAAAAAATGTTTTATTCACCTAAGGGAACAGTCGAAAGAAAACAACTTTAGTTTCTAGATAGCACTTTATTTTTTTTTCTTTCTTCTAAGAGTGTAAAGTAGACTCTAGTGTGTAAAGACTAGTGTGATGCAAATGTTATTGTACAGTGAAATGGTACCTGTTATGCCCCTTTCTTCTATTTCTCTCTGCAACAGTTGCAGAGCTTGCTAGCTGTTTAACCCCTTCCTCTTCGGGCAAACAAGATAGCTTGTAGCTATTAAAAATGTCACCTAGTCAGACCATAAAATGTTCCATCTGGCTAATAGGCGTTCTTAGGTAGGTAAGCATAGCACAGATAATTTTTCCGACTAAGCTAACATATGGAATTGTTTTAAGATGGTCATACCATAGATCATTTAGCTATTTGATTTTGAATTTTAGGCCCACTTTACGTATATAAAAGAAAATATTTAAAAAATATATTAAAAAATTGATAAAATATAGAAATGTGTCTTTTACTGCTGTAGCTGATAGAAATGCATTGAATAACAAACACATTCATAAATTGCAACAAAGACACTTAAAAAAGGATCACGTTGGTGTCCAGCCCGAAGTGTTCATGACACTCACCTGTCTCAATCAATGAGAGAAGATGTGAAATAGACAAGATGGCGGCGTACACATTGTTGGACGACACAACCATAGTAGGCCTGATTACCAACAATGACGAGACAGCCTACAGGGAGGAGGTGAGGGCCCTGGCGGACTGGTGCCAGGACAATAACCGTCAACAAAACGAAGGAGCTGATAGTGGACTTCAGGAAAAAGCAGAGTGAGCACGGCTCTATCCACATTGACGGGACCGCAGCGGAGAAAGTGGAAAGCTTCAAGTTCCTACACATCACTGGCGATCTGAAATGGTCCACCCACACAGACAGTGTGGTGAAGGGGGCGCAACAGCGCCTCTTCAAACTCAGGAGGCTGAAGATATTTGGCTTGGCACCCCAAGACCCTCACAAATATTTACAGATTGACCTACAGCACACGAGGTAACAGGGAGGCCAAAAAGATCATCAAGGACATCAACCACCCGAGCCTGTTCACCCCGCTATCATCCAGAAGACTAGTGCAATACAGGTGTCTCAAAGCTTGGACGAGAGACTGAAAAACAGCTTCTATCTCAAGGCCATCAGACTGTTAAACAGCCATCTCCAGCCAGCTACCACCCGGTTACTCAACCCTGCACCTTCGAGGCTGCTGCCCTATATACATGGAATCACTGGTCACTTTAATAATGGAACACAAGCCACTTTAAATAACATTTACATACTACTTTACTAATTTCATATGTATATACTGTATTCTATTCTACTGTATTTTATGCCACTGACATTGCTCGTTCTAATATTGATATTTCTTAATTCCATTATTTTACCTTTAGATTTGTGTGTATTGTTGTGAAATGTAGATATTACTGCACTGTTGGAGCTAGGAACACAAGCATGTCACTACACACGCAATAACATCTGCTAAATACAGTACCAGTCAAAAGTTGTACATTGTAAAAATAATAGTGAAGACCTCAAAACTATGAAATAACAAATATGAAATAATGTAGTAAGCAAAAAAAGTGTTAAAAAACAAATGTAAATATATTTTAGATTCTTCAAAGAGGTCACCCTTTGCCTTGATGACAGCTTTGCACACTCTTGGCATACTCTCAATCAGCTTCACCTGGAATGCTTTTCCAACAGCCTTGAAGGGAGTTCCCACATATGCTGAGCACTTGTTGGCTGCTTTTCCTTCACTCTGCGGTCCAACTCATCCCAAACGGTTGAGGTCGGTTGATTGTGGAGGCCAGGTCATCTGATGCAGCACTCCATCACTCTCCTTCTTGGTCAAATAGCCCTTACACAGCCTGGAGGTGTGTTGGGTCATTGTCCTGTTTAAAAACAAATGATAGTCCCACTAAGCCCAAACCAGATGGGATGGCATACTGCTGCAGAATGCTGTGGTAGACATGCTGGTTAAGTGTGCCTTGAATTCTAAAAAAAATCACTTAGTGTCACCAGCAAAGCACCCCCACACCACCTCCTCTATGCTTCACGGTGGGCACCATACATGCAGAGATCATCCGTTCACCTACTCTGCGTCTCACAAAGACACAGCGGATGGAACCAAACATCTCAAATTTGGACTCATCAGACTAAAAGGACAGATGTCTACCGGTCTAATGTCCATTGCTTGTGTTTCTTGGCCCAAGCAAGTCTTCTTCTTATCGGCGACCTTTGGTAGTGGTTTCTTTGAAGCAATTTGACCATGAAGGCCTGATTCACGCAGTCTCCTCTGAACAGTTGATGTTGAGATGTGTCTGTCTGTTACTTGGAACTATGAAGCAATTATTTGGGCTGGAATTTCTGAGGCTGGTAACTGTAATGAACTTAACCCTGCAGGAGAGGTAACTCAGGGTCTTCCTTTCCTGTGACAGTCCTCATGAGAGCCAGTTTCATCATAGTGCTTGATGGTTTTTGCAACTGTACTTGAACAAACTTCTCAAGTTCTTGAAATGTTCCGCATTCACTGACCATCATGTCTTAAAGTAACGATGAACTGTATTTTCTATTTGTTTATTTGAGCTGTTCTTGCCATAATATGGACTTGCTCTTTACCAAATAGGGCTATCTTCTGTATACCACCCCTACCTTGTCACAACACAACTGATTGGCTCAAACGCATTAAGAAGGAAATAAATTCCACAAATTAACTTTTAACAATGCACACCTGTTAATTGAAATGCATTCCAGGTGACTACCTCGAAGCTGGTTGAGAGAATGCCAAAAGTGTGCAAAGCTGTCATCGAGGCAAAGGGTGGCTACTTTTCAAAGCGAACCCACTTGCAAAATAGACATGGACGTTTATTAGACATGTGTTGTCTTCCAAGTCTGGAATTACCGCCAATTAAAGGTTGGTCGAAAATGATCTGTGCAGCGCTTAACTTTACTTACCTAATAACGCCTATCAGCCAGCTGCAACAATAATGGTCTGACTAGGTGACATTTGTAATAGCTAGTAGGCTAACAGCTTTGATTTGTTTACATGTAGCTGGCAGCTTTTGGGCTGGGAGCAAAATAATTTGTGCAAGAAAAGCAGAGCCATATAACGTTAGTTAGCTAGCTACAGTGCTATAACGTTACAGCAAGCTATCTAAATATGCAGTATCAATCCTGGCTGGTTAGCTAGCTAAATTACTAACTACGTATGCTATGCTAAAAACAGTTAACTAACTTGACCAGATGTCATCTCACACGTCTGAATTGATAGAGTACCTTGATGATGTCTTCGCAGAAACTGTGCACGGATTTCAGTGATGCGAGGTCCAGGCACTTGATGAGGAGTTCTCCCGAATCTGGACCAGTCTCCAGTCGAATCTCCTGTGCTGCTTCCTCAGTCCTCTTCATGTCCCTGCAAGCCATGATCACCCGACCCCCGCGCCTTAGTAGTTCAACTGTTGTGGCTTTGCCTATGCCACTGTTGGCACCAGTCACTATTATAGTTTTTCCACGCATAATTTGGAAGGATACAGTCAAATACAGTACAGTATAAAGATTGGCTAAAAGTGCTTCTCCAATTTAAAAAAAACAACAACCTGATCACACTTGTACAGGCGACGTTGGCAAGTACAGCTCAATGCGTAGAAGCACGTCATCGGGTCAAACAGTCTTCTATTCATCCCATGTGCAGGCCGTCAAAATCAAAGCCCCTACTTCGATATATAGTTGTTTTTCTGACTAGAATAAAAAAAACTTGTTAGTTTGTCACTTTCACGAGGTTGGAGTAATAACATGTTAAAAGACATTGGCTCCAATCTAGGTTGTGCCTTTAGCTTTCGAGAAAATTAACTAAGGAAGCATTTTTCACTTCTCTCATTGACTTCTCAAACCCTAAATCCCCTGCCTGGTCTGTTAAGGAAGCGTTCCAGGAAATATCGCGACGTTGTGCCTGTGGTTTTAGAAAATGTTATACAGTTCCTATTCGATGACTGCAATGTCTACCTATATCAAGAAGAGAAGAGAAACTCACCTCTGTGGAAGTCCATAACAACTGGACTAAACACTACATTACCCAGAATGCGAAGCAAACGTCAAGTGGTGGTGCACGAAAGGTCCTTCTTTCAAAATAAGAGTCAGCAATCAATTCAATTTATTTGTCACATAAACGTGTTTAGAAGATGTTATTGAGGGTGTAGCGAAATACTTGTGCTTCTAGCTCCAACAGTGCAGTAATATCTAACAAGCAATATCTAAAATATTTCACAACAATACACACAAATCTAAAGTAAAGGAATTAAGAATATATAAATATTTGGATGAGCAATGTCAGATGGCATAGACTAAGATACAGTAGCATAGGATAGAATACAGTATATACATATGAGATGAGTAATGCAAAATATGTAAACATTAGTAAAGTGACTAGTGTCCCATTATTAAAGTGGCCAGTGATTTCAAGGGCAGCAGTCTCTGTGTTAGTAATGGCTATTTAACAGTCTGATGGCCTTGAGATCGAAGCTGTTTTTCAGTCTCTCGGTCCCAGCTTTGATGCACCTGTACTGACCTCACCTTCTGGATGATAGTGGGGTGAACAGGCAGTGGCTCGAGTGGTTGATTGTCCTTGATGATATTTTTGACCTTCCTGTGACATTGGTTGCTATAGGTGTCCTGGTAGTTTGACCCCAGTGATGTGTTTTAGGCAGACCGCACCACCCTCTGGAGAGCCCTGTGGTTGCGGCGGTGCAGTTGCTGTACCAGGTGGTGAGACAGCCTGACAGGATACTCTCAATTGTGCCTCGGAAAATGTTTGTGAGTGTTTTAGTTGCCAAGCCAAAGAGGCTCTTTGTGGAACATTTCTATTTGTCAGTGATGTGTACACCAAGGAACTTGAAGCTTTCCACCTGGGGGGGGGGGGGGGGGGTTGACTTTCTCTGCTGTTTCCTGAAATCCACGATCAGCTGCTTTGTTTTGTTGACGTTGGGTGAGAGGTTATTTTCCTTGCACCACACTCCCAGGGCCCTCGCCTCCTCCCTGTAGGGTGTATTCTCATTGTTGGTAACAAGGCCTACTACAGTGGTGTCGTCTGCAAACTTGATGATTGAGGCGTGCAAGGCCACGCAGGCATGGGTGAATAGGGAGTACAGGATGGGGCTGAGCACGTATCCTTGTGGGGCCCCAGTGTTGAGGATCAGCAAAGTGGTGGGTTAGTTCCTACCTTCACCACCTGCGGAAGCCCGTCAGGAAGTCCAGGACCCAGTTGCACAGGGTGGGGATCAGACCCAGGGCCTGGAGCTTAATGATGAGCTTGGAGGGTGCTATGGTGTTAATAACCTCTTAAAGCTAGGGGGCAGAATTTTCACTTTTGCATAAATAGCATGCCCAATTTCAACTTCCTGCTACTCATGGCAAGAATATAAGACATGCATATTATTCATAGATTTTGATAGAAAACACTCAGAAATTTCTATAACTGTTTGAATCATGTCTGTGAGTATAACAGAACTTATGTAGCAGGCAAAACCCCGAGGACTAACTGTTCAGATTTTTTATTTCCCCCCCTCTCTGTTCACTATATTGTCTTTTCCATTGGATATTTAATAGATACCCATTTCCAGTTCCTACCGCTTCCACACGATGTCACCAGTCTTTGGAATATGGTTGAGGTTATTCCTTTGTTCTATGAAGAAGTAGGCCAACTCGGAACTGGGGACACATTTGTGAGTTGCGCAAGACGTGAACAGCAGTGCTGGTTTGTTTTTGGTTCCTGTATTGAATACAGATTGTCCCGTCTACAATTTGATCAATTATTAACGTTTAAAAATACCTAACGTTGTATTACAAAAGTAGTTTGAAATATTTTGGCAAAGTTTATAGGCAACTTTTGAAATATTTTGTAGTGACGTTGCGTTTTTGTAAGCTGTCTTTTTCTGGATCATATGCGCTTTATAAATGGAAATTTTCGATATATATGGACGGAATTAATCGAACAAAAGGACCAATTGTGATGTTTATTGGACATATTGGAGTGCCAACAAAAGAAGCTCGTCAAAGGTAATGCATATTTTATATTTTATTCCAGCGTTTTGTGTAGCACCTGCTATGCTAGCTCCTTTGTTTACTGCTGGTGCAGATGGGTGCACGCTATCAGATAATAGCTTCTTATGCTTTCTCCAAAAATAATTTTTAAAATCACAACGAGTGTAGCTTTAATTGAGTATCTTACATGTGTGATTTAATGAAAGTTTGAATTTTATAGCATTTTATTTGAATCTTGCGCTCTGCATTTCCTCTGGTAATTGGCCAGTTGAGACGCTAGCGTCTCCCCTATCCATGCTGAGTTGTAGTCTATGAACAGCATTCTTACATAGGCATTCCTGTTGTCCAGATCGGATAGGGTAGTGTGCAGTGTGATGGTGATTGAATTGTCTGTGGCTCTATTGGGGAGGGAAGTACATTGAAGTGGGTCTAGAGTGTCAGGTAAGGTAGAGGTGATCCTTGACTAGTCTCTCAAAGCACTTCATGATGACAGAAGTGAGTGAGTGCTAAGGGGCGATAGTAATTTAGTTCAGATACCTTTTGGTTTCTGCTGTGGGGACAGCAGACTGGGATAGGGAGAGATTGAATATGTGCATAATACTCCAGCCAGCTGGCCTGCGCAAGCTCTGAGGACGCGGCTAGGGGATGAGTGGATGCGAGTGGACGAGTGGACGCGGCTAGGGATGAGTGTGCAAAGCTGTCATCAAGGCAAATGGAGGCTACTTTGAAGAATCTCAAATATAAAATATATTTTAATTTGTTTAATACTTTTTTTGGTTACTACATTATTCCATATGTGTTTTGTCATAGTTTTGATGTCTTCACTATTATTCTACAATGTAGAAAGTAGTAAAAAATAAAGAAAAACCCTTGAATGTGTAGGTGTATAGAAACGTTTGACTGGTACTGTGTATGTACTTGTTTATGCAACTTTATCCCGGGATTATCAGGTATGTCATGTGTTTTGACAATATTTGACCTTCTGCTATGTTCGCAAGTTTACGTTACTGTACGTAACGCCCGGCTGTCATTGAGAAAGTCGACAAGCCCAGGCTCATGGGCTATACTGTAGATGTCTATTTCATACTGTACATTGGATTTACATTATATTGTAGGATGTCATTCATGATATTATTGTTATCTTGTGCCCTGTCTACTGTGCCCATGTGGAAGAGAGGAGTTTGGCATATTAGGGAAGCGCGGAGTTTGTTTATGGAAGTTTTTCCTGTCAGATAATAAAAGTTCAACACCAACCCTGATACTTTAGTCATACACATGTAAACTGATCAATGCAGAGGCAATCTACACTCGTCACACAGAGCTAGCAGCACCGGCGAGCTGTCACCAGATACCTACGGATGGGGCAGTTGGTCCTTGGCGTGTAGAACTTGCATTAAAGTTTCGGCAAAGCCTCCAAGAAGCATTTCAGTGGACCCTGTAGATACTGATACTGGCTTTACCATGTCACATGTGGCTGTTTTACTTTTTGCTTGCTAATTTAAACTGTCACTTCCTTGTTCATATATGAAAATATATAGTACATTGCATGGCCTACATTCTTTACAAATGGGGGAAAAAACATTCAGAACCCCGTTCAGAACCCCAATCAGAACCACTGTCTATTGGATAAAATGCTCTGGGCAAGAGGCTTGTTCTCAAACTCCAGGGTGGATTCCCCATCAGTCAGTTTGTTTTCTCTGTCATAGGCAAACATTTTGGCTGCTGCAATCCCTGTCAATCAACTGAATGTTGATAAGTATTTTTAAATGTTGGATAACATTTTGTGAATATATATATATATATATATATATAACAGTTTGTCCTGTAACAAGGTGTCATAGGTACAGCTCCTACAACGCTGGAAACATTCATTTACTTCTACAGACAGAGGGCTCCCTTAGAAAACTCATCTGCTAGGTTAGTGGCTCTTTCAAGCTGGCTTTAACCTGTTAGTTAACTTCTTGGTTACAGGGGGCAGTATTTTCACGTCCGGATGAAATGCATGCCCAAATTCAACTGCCTGCTACTCATCCCCAGAAGATAAGATATGCATATCATTAGTAGATTCGGATAGAAAACATGCTGAAGTTTCTAAAACTGTTTGAATCATGTCTGTGAGTATAACAGAACTTATTTCGCAGGCGAAACCCTGAGGACAAACCATTCATGTATATTTTTTTGGGATGTCACTCTTTTCAATGAGTGTTCATAAGGAATCCAGATTTCTAAGGGACCTTCTTGCAGTTCCTACCGCTTCCACTGGATGTCAACAGTCTTTAGAAATTGGTTGAGGTTTTTCCTTTGTGTAATGAAGAAGTACGGCCATCTTGAACGAGGGTCACTTGAGGTGTACTGTTAGAGAGAGGCGCGTGACCAGAAAGCTAGCTACAGTTTGTTTTCCTCCTGTATTGAACACAGATAATCCCGTCTTCAATTTGATCGATTATTTACGTTAAAAAATACCTAAAGTTGTATTACAAAAGTAGTTTGAAATGTTTTGGCAAAGTTTACAGGTAACTTTTGAGATATTTTGTAGTCATGTTGAGCAAGTTGGAACCAGTTTTTCTGGATCAAACGTGCCAAATAAATGGACATTTTGGATATATATCGACGGAAGGACCATTTGTGATGTTTATGGGACATATTGGAGTGGCAACAAAAGAAGCTTGACACAGGTAAGGCATGAATTATATTTGTATTTCTGCGTTTTGTGTCGCGCCTGCAAGGTTGAAATATGTTTTTCTCTATTTGTTTACGCAGGTGCTTTCCTCAGATAATAGCATAATTTGCTTACGCCAAAAAGCTTTTTTGAAATCTGACATGTTGGCTGGATTCACAACAAGGGAAGCTTTAATTTGCTATCTTGCATGTGTGATTTAAAGAAAGGTTGATTTTTATAATAATTTATTGGAATTTGGCTCTCTGCATTTACCCTGGCTTTTGGCCATATCCCAGAGAGGTTAAGTGGGATTCCGGGACAAGAATTAGCAGTCATAGCTGTTAAAAGCTAACAGCATCGCAGAATCCATGCAGAATCCAAGTTAGATATTAACAGAGTGGTCACTTCCCTGCTGACCGGATGGGTGTTGGAGTGGGCTACAGCCGTCTGGGAGAAAGGGTGAGTAGGGTTCCTATGAGAGGTTCAGGGCGGTCTTCAACCATCCTCGAGAGGGGAGGTAAGCAACTTTTTCAACTCCAGCAGGGTGGTCAAACCACGGAGGAATACGCCCTCATCTTTCGGACTGTGGCAGCATCCAGCGGATGGAATGAGCCGGCTCTCCGTGGTCTATTCCACATTGGACTGCACTATTCCACATTGGTCTGCACGAGGAGGTCCAGACGATGTTGGCATGTCAAGATTACAACTTATCCTTGGACACTCCCGTCTCGCTGGCCATCCATCTGGATAACCTTCTTCGGGAGCGCCGATGTCCACCGCGCCACTCGCCTCCCTCCTTTAGCTCTCCTGAGGCAGAGCCTGAACCTATGGAGGTGGGGGCCATGTATCTCTCAATGGCTGGCTCTGGAATAGGAACCTTCCGATCTGCCTACCCTGCCGGAAGCTGAGCCCCCCAGGTTGTAGGGCCCTTCAAGGTCCTCCGGAGGGTCAATGAGGTAACATGTAGATTACAGCTCCCCACTAATTACCGGATCTCACCCTCTTCATGTTACCCCTCTTCAGGCCAGTGGTTCCTGGTCCCCTAGCTGAATCTGTCCCCCATCACACCCCTCTCCTGGACATCGAGGGAAGCCCTGCCTGTGCCGCCAGATCCCTCCTGGATCCCTCCAGATCCCTCCTGGTCGGCGCCATTACCTGATGGACTGAGAGGGGTATGGTCCAGAGGAGCGGTGTTGGGTTCCAGTGGATGACATTCTACCTGGCAACCCATCATGATGCACACCTGGCAACCCATCATGATGCACACCTGGCAACCCATCATGATGCACACCTGGCAACCCTCATTAAGCACACCTGCACCTCATCATGAGGCACACATCACTCTTCAGTCAGTATTGGTTCAGTTTTCATGTCCAGATGCTTCTCTTGTTTTGTACTCTGCATGTTCATTATTGAACTCACCATCTGCATCCGCTTCCTGACTCCTTGCATCTACGTTACAGAAGGTTTAGAGTGTCAATGTGTCGAGATGCAGGATTAAGAAAACTTGAGCGTCTCCATTGATCCGAGGTCCTGGCAGTTCTATGCAGCTTCAGGACAACTGAGTTTTGGAGAAATCCGTATTTTCAAAGAGGAGTCCATTTGTTTTCTAATGATCATGATATTTTCCTCGAAGTTCATGAATTCATCACCGCTGGAATGAATGAAGGCCACCCTCACTTGGGGAATGTTGCTTTTTAGTTAGCCTTGCAACAGTATCAACACATATTTAGATTCTCCTCATTCAGGTTGGAAAGGTGGGCTGATAGAGCAGCAAGGAGAGCTATTGCACAAGCCTTTAGCAAGGAAAGAAGAGATTAAACCTCTTACTGGAGACAAATAAAATAATAAATACAGTTTTATTATTCAAAACAATGTTTATGGAATTAAACTCAATTTGATTTTTGTTCAGATGGGCTTTGTCACAATGTGATAAATTGGTTTTGATTTTTTCCGTCTTCATTAAAAGGATGCATACTTAAAAAAAAAGAATGTTACTTTTGTATTTATAGTGTACTGCATGTAAACTCAGCAAAAAAAAAAATCCTCTCACTGTCAACTGCGTTTATTTTCAGCTAACATAATTTGTGTAAATATTTGTATGAACATAAGATTCAACTGAGACATAAACTGAACAAGTTCCACAGACATGTGACTGACAGAAATGGAATAATGTGTCCCTGAACAAAGGGGGGGTTCAAAATCAAAAGTAACAGTCAGTATCTGGTGTGGCCACCAGCTGCATTAAGTACTGCAGTGCATCTCCTCCTCATGGACAGCACAATATTTAACAGTTCTTGCTGTGAGATGTTACCTCACTATTCCACCTCGGCACCTGCAAGTTCACAGACATTTCTGGGGGGAATGGCCCTAGACCTCACCCTCCGATCCAACAGGTCCCAGACGTGCTCAATGGGATTGACATCCGGGTTCTTCTCTGGCCATGGCAGAACACTGACATTCCTGTCTTGCAGGAAATCACGCACAGAACGATCAGTATTGCTGGTGGCATTGTCATGCTGGAGGGTAATGTCAGGATGAGCCTGCAGGAAGTGTACCACATGAGGGAGGAGGATGTCTTCCCTGTAACGCACAGCGTTGACAACAAACTCAGTCTGATGATGCTGACACACACAGCCCCAGACCATGACAGACCCTCCACCTCCAAATTGATCCCGCTCCAGAGTACATCGTCTGCCACTGCGAGGATGATCAGCTGTCCGTCCTGTCTCCCTGTAGAGCTGTCTTAAGAGTCTCACAGTACGGACATTGCAATTTATTGCCCTGGCCACATCTACAGTCCTCATGCCTCCTTACAGCATGCCTAAGGCACGTTCATGTTGATGAGCAGGGACCCTGGGCAGTGGCTCAGTGGAAAGGCCTCTTTAGTGTCCTAAGTTTTCATAACTGTGACTTTAATTGCCTACCAACTGTAAGCTGTTAGTGTCTTAACGACCGTTCCACGGGTGCATGTTCATTAATTGTTTATGGTTCATTGAACAAGCATGGGAAGCAGTGTTTATACCCTTTACAATGAAGTTATTTGGATTTGAAAAGAGGATGTTTCTTTTTCTGCTGAGTTTATGTGGACACTGCTTCAAATTAGTAGATTTGGCTATTTCAGCCAAACTCTTTGCTGACAGGTGCATTGGAAACGTCTAGGAGGAACAACGGCTCAGCCGTGAAGTCGTAGGCCACACAGGCTCACCGAACGGGACCACTGAGTGCTGAAGCGCGCAGTAGCGAGTGAAAATCATCTGTCCTCTGTTTTGCAACACTCACTTCTGATCAGCACAAGAACTGCTCATTGGAAGCTTCATGAAATGGGTTTCCATGGCCAATCACCTGCATACAATCCTAAAATTACCATGTGCAATGCCAAGCGTCGGCTGGAGTGTTGTAAAAGCTCGCCGCAATTGGACCCTGGAGAAGTGGAAATGCGTTCTCTGGAGTGACTAATCATGTGTGAATATACTGTAAATGAGGGGTTTCTGATCCTTGATTGCGATTGGCTGAAGCAAGACCCTCCATGTTAGGACCACTGACATGCCCCAATTGCTTCACAACACTTATCGTATACACAAAACACATCAGGGCACTGTGTTTACACAAAGCACATCAGGGCACTGTGTTTACACAAAACACATCAGGGTACTGTGTTTACACAAAACACATCAGGGCACTGTGTTTACACAAAACACAACAGGGCACTGTGTTTACACAAAACACATCAGGGCACTGTGTTTACACAAAACACATCAGGGCACTGTGTTTACACAAAACACATCAGGGCACTGTGTTTACACAAAACACATCAGGGCACTGTGTTTACACAAAGCATATCAGGGCACTGTGTTTACACAAAACACATCAGGGCACTTTGTTTACACAAAGCACATCAGGGCACTGTGTTTACACAAAACACATCAGGGCACTGTGTTTACACAAAACACATCAGGGCACTGTGTTTACACAAAACACAACACATTAGCCTTCAGAAATCACAACCACAACAGAAAATCCAGGGAGAAAGTGCACCTACGGAGAACTATGGAGAACTGCATCTGTTCTATGGACTTAATAATAACTATGCTTGGCATTATGTAACGTTGCATACTAAAACAAGTGAGAATGTTTAGAATTGTTGATGAACCTGACAAACCAGTCTTGTTTACATGTATTTAATAACATTCTGCTAAGAAAACTACTCACATGCCACACATTTACAGTTCAAGTGACAGTATTGTACATGGTACCCGTTATTTACAAAAAGAATCACAGACGAAAGACAGACCCGATACCTTCACAAAAGGAAATGCCACTCCAGGCATTAGGGGATGGTCTTCATGCTGTTGCTGGTGCTCAACATCTCCAGTCCCTCGTCCTCTTTCAGTTTTTCTTTCCTTTACCACATTAAATCATGTACAGGATGAAACTGCTTCGGTTCCGTCTGCAGGTGACACCATTTGTATTATTTTTTCATATTTTATGTTGTGAATACTAGCATACAAGCAAAGGAGTTAAAATGTCACTTGTGTGGAATGACCTAGTTTGACTGCCTCATACTGTGATGTGAACACAAATAAACTACTCGCAGGTTGAGGCTCTTCGGTTGTTTTTAAAATCTGTCAAAGAAAGCCTTTTTTTCCACTGTCCAGTCTTTCACCCTGTCAGTGTCATAAGCCGCCTCTATCTCTGAATTCTTGTCGTTGCTAATTTCCCTCATACTGCGGGCTGATGGATGAATACAACAAGTGTCAGTCGTTGCTGCCAGGGAAAAGCCAGGCACGGTGCCCTAGAGCTATTCAATTCACTGAGGTGCTCTGAAGGTGTCCCAGAAGACTTAACCCTGTGACGACGGGAGTAAAATTAATTGTATGCAAATACTTGTAAGAAAATGAACACTGTATAACAACATGAAAAAAGGTTTAAATTAATAAAAATCTGTAATTGAAAAATAATTGTTATCATATAATAACTTCATTATAGTAATGTTAACATTATGTTAACATATAAAATACTATTACAATTTGTGGTTCGGTTTCAGTTTATCTAAATAGTTTGCTTTGCATGATTAGAACCACATTTTCTTGGTCAGTCAATGAATGTTAAAAAATTATCTAAGAAAATGAACCGGTATCCCCTTAACACAAAGGAGGTTGGTAGCACCTTAATTGGGGAGGACGGGCTCGTGTTAATGGCTGGAGCGGAATCAGCCGAACGGTATCGAATATATCAAACACAAGCCAGTCCATTCGCTCCAACTGCAGTTGGCCCTAACCCTCTCTGTGGAAGGCAGCTGTAGCCTCACACATCCAGACCAGACACTGTATATACGTTCCTCACTCACTACCCTCTTTCAGTTTTCCTTTTAATTAAACAATTCCCACCGCCTATTTTTTTTTCTTCACTGTCCAAGTTCTTAAGAAAATAAAGCAAACACTTTAGAGGTCCTCGGTGGCCAAGTACAGCATGTTCCCAGGTCTGCAGTCACTCACACTGTCACTTCCCCCACTTGGTACTGGAGACATTCCTGAGGTGGACTGGGTCTCCTGATGTGGTGTCCTTTCAAAATTGGATCTAACCCGGCAGCAATACGTTAATACTAAGCTTGTACCATCTAGTAAATGTCTGTTTAAATGTGAGAGGATTTTTTTTTCTTCTTCTCAACACAGTATCAACTCTCTCTTTCTCTCTGTGTCTTATATGGTATATACGCACGCACGCACGCACGCACACACACACACACACACACACACACACACACTGTGCCTAGCACTCAAACTGCAGTAGGCTGGCTACACTTTATCTCAGGGCCCGTAGGAGTTATGATGTCATGGCGTCCCTACACCTGAGGATCACTTACATGAAAATGGTGGCAGTTTTCTGTCAGCAAGTCTTGATTTGCTTTCCTGGTATAACACCATCCATGCGATCGGGCGAGCACTTGCCGTTTATTTTACTTGCAGACTGAGCCCGCAGATGAAAAATGGTCGCTTGTATTGAACCCAAGGAGAAGGGCCGTTCTCAGCACTGACCCACGGCAATAGAATGCGGTGGTGTTTGTTGTTTCAAACAGAGCGCTCTTTAAAAAAAAAAGTAAGAAAGAATTAGAAGTAAGGGCTTTTTTTTTCTCATTTTTAAGCATTCCCTCATGTCATTGAAGCATCGCCTACTGAAGCCCTGTAAAGGTCATTTATAGCCACATTACAGATAGATTTGGATATGCACCGTCCAAGTTGGACTTAGTGATTTCCAAATACACAACCAGTGACAGAGAATTAAATAAATCATGTTGATACTCTCTCTCATTTTATTTAATGATTTTCTTCTCTAATCGTTTTGGAAAGATTTTGTAAAATAATTTATGTGATCTGGCTGTTAAAAACAATGGGTTACACTGAGTTGTACTCTCTCCTTCCATTCAGTTTAGATCTTGGGATAGATAAAAAAAAAAAAAGTTTTTTCTTCAAAAGACAAGTAAGGGGTGACACAGTTTGTCTACTGGGGTTAAGCCAAAGGTCGCACTTTATCCAATCCTTCACCCACAAACACTGTTGCCAGAGCGCAAATCGCCGTTGACAGCAGATCACTACGTTTACCTTGGAGGAGAGTGTCCAAAACCCTGATTTGGTTTATTTATTTAAAGTAAAGATATGGGTCAGATGTTCAACTGAGACCCGTCCAAGTCCAAATGTCATAGGAACACTTCATTGGAACCTGTCTGTGATATCCCCCTGAATAAACAAAATAAATTAACATTCTATTTTCAATTAAAACAAATTAACGGCAATAAAAGACAGCTCTCTTCTCTCTTCTCCAAGGTCTCCGTTCTGACCTTTGCAACGGCCTTTGAGTCCAGCCATTCCCACGATCCGTCCAATCTGTTCCCACATGAGCAGAAAAAATGAAGAGAAAAATAAAACAATTAAAAAGCAATCAGTCATGCTGTTAATAAAAAACAGCTTCAACTGACATAATGTATGGCCTGAATGACAACTCTAGTCCCGGTGTGTCACCAGCGCTGGCCAAGGCTTGGCTGTGATTAATGGATGCTGATGTTGGGGCGTGGAGGCTGCAGACGAGTGATAGGCCTGTCTCCACTCTGGATGTTAACACTCATTGCTAAGACGTCCCAGGGCAAACGTCCGTGCGTTTCCTCGAGTCGCCATGACCGATGCGACCGTAGCGATACATCAACCGGCCTTCTGACGGACTGCCTTGGGACTTGGCTCAGGTAGCTCGGGTTTCAGCACTTCACGTTTTCATCAGGTTTCTTGTTACGAGCCCAAACGTGTGTGTGTGTGTGTGTGTGTGTGTGTGTGTGTTTGTAGCTCGTTGTGGACCAGGCTGGACAATGAAGGAAACTTCAGTCGTCATCATCCAGACCGCCCATGTGTTACTGATCAAAAACAAGAAGCAAATATATCCATGGAGATGAAAAGATAAGTAGTAGGTCTCACCAAGACAGAGTAGGTCAACTGACCCTGCTCTCCGTATGACCTCTCTAAGGCCAGTCAGATCAAGCATTAACGGTGAAGTCTGGTTGGCTCATCAAATCGGTCAGCAGCTGCTCTTGCTATTATTGTCACCCGCCCCATTTCCGCTAGGAGTTCAGAACGAGAAACTGTAGGCTATATAGCGGATGTTGGCTAAAGCGGATCTGATTGAATCAAGCCCTAAGTCTGAAGGTAAATTGTAGCACCTTCATGATGTAAATATTGTGCCCTATTGATGATGTGGCATTGGCAATAGCTGGTGTAATGGTGTATGGTAAACTTTCTGGGAAGTTGTCAAATAAATCAATGACAGGTTGCTGAAAAGTACAAAGAAAAGATTTCAAATGGATGTCAGATAACCTTTTCCGTTTTCAGCTCGTGCATTGCAGTGCAACCAAGCTTTGCCAAGTTGGACCAACTCACAACGCCATTGGCTAATTAGCTTCCTGTTTCCATAATGGTCGTTACACTAATATGAAAATGGGTTTCAGGTTCAATCACTTCCCAATTGCGTCCGGCAGTAGGTTGAATTTCTTTCTTTCTTCAGAGAAAAAAAAAAGTTTGACATGATCCTGTACCCGATTTCCCATCCACCGGAAAACCTGAGCAAAGACCTTTGGAAAGAGAATGAGTGTGAAGAAAAGCATTCTTTCAACCATACTTTTTTTTTGAGAGGTGTCAAGTTTCGTTTGCCTCGTCCTCGTCTCACACAGAAGAATTTGATCCACGTTGTTGCATGTGTGTACTCTTATGATAAGTGGTGATACGTTTTTGTTGTCCCAGAAGACTTATCTACCTGTTTGAGAGGCCAGTGGAATAGAGAGGTGTCAAGCTAAACAAATAAATATGTTTATATTTTATGTAGTCTTGCAGTTTTTTTTAGAATTAAGTTCCCTACCTGCTCGCTTCTGATTCTGATGTTAATCAGGTTTATAGGCCATGGAGACAAATCAGGGGGAAAATGTGAGTATGTATTGTGTGTAAGCTCAGGAGAGTACTAATGCTATATCCAACCCTGTGGTCCAAACTGTTGCTTACCGAAGGGCTCCCATTATGTCTTCCAGAGCCATTCATCATTGTGTGCAACAATAAGGGAGATATGGATTGAGGGAGTGAGGGGGGACACTTAACCTCCTTCAGACTCCCCCTCAGCGCTGCTTTGCCTAACTGTGTTGACCTTCTCCCTGCTTGTCTTTCTTGGCACTGCTGACCGCAGGAGAAGCCATGAACTACATTTATCACTTGTAGTCTGCTAAAAAGTCAGACATTAAAACATTGTCATAATTGTCCAGGGACTGGATGGTAGGCAGCCTGCCACCTTTCACCATCTGTAACAACCAAAATGGCTGACAACCAGATGACCTTTTTTTCTCTCCCCTTTCCGACTAAAAATAACTAAATGCTCTCTGACTCGTTGCTATGCTACGTCTGACGCATACAGTGCAGTGGTCTGTCATTGTGAGTAAAAATCTAATCAAAATATTACAGGTGTAGGCAGACCTTACAGTGAAATGCTTACCTACAAGCCCTTAACCAGCAATGCAGTTTTAAGAAAGAATAAGTGTTAAAGAAAGTATTTACTAAATAAACTGAGGTAAACAATACATAAATAAAATTACGAAAATGAAAAAAAAGAAGAAAATGGGAAAATAACAAATAATTAAAGAAGTCAGTTGGTCAACCAATCTCCTGACAGGTTGTGGAATTGAGTTTGACATGAGGTACTGCAGAGCACTTGAGACAGTGCCTGCGGTTCTACTGCAAACATGTAAATGGTGAGGCCTTGCACCAGGTGGGTTATTCACCTGTCTTGGTAGGTAATCCAGTGTGTGTTAGTGCGTGACTGTAATACACTAACCGGTGAGTATACTCCTTTCGCTTGAGACGAGTCGTCTTGACGTAATAGTAAATCTGTGATTCCACCACTCTCCACGTCTCCAAGGTCAACATCTCCTGTTTTTTCAGCTTTGGGTACATTTGAAAGACGATATACCATCGAGCCGCACTGGTTCACTTTACATCGAAGGGGAAAAAGGATCTAGTTTTCCCTCCTTTTTTTTTAAGATGAAAAGGGATGTTCTATTTCTTTTCTTTCACTTACTGTGGTTTCAATTGAAGTTTTTGTGGTAATGACCTGGTGTGCGTATTACTTAATTATTTACATGTTAATGAATGATGAAGTGAGGACTACATTTATAGAGAACTTAGAGCAGCAGTTTCCAGTAAGAAAATGATCCTGATTTGTGAACTTACCTCAGTGTACTGCTACTAGAGTAGTGAGAAAAAAAATTATTCTCCCTGTCCTTGTAAGCACGCTAGGATACTGTGTTCTCATGATGAGGCAATGTTGCTGTTCAATCAATTGTGGTCCATCAGATTGTGGTCTTCCAGTCTTCGAAGGTGTACTGTCAGAGGTGCATTTAATTTGTACGCCAGCATGTTCCGGACTGAGAGAGGGAGAGTTGACACTTGAAATTGTCTGTCCTAGCTGCATATACTGAATGATATCTCAGTCAATTGGCGCTTAACATGAATGCATCTGCCTTGGTTTGGTTAAAGTAATGGGGAAATCATGTTTTTCTTGTCCAATCAAATCCAGTTTGATCCAAGATGGATCAGTTTGGATTGTGTAGATCCTTGTGTCAAACTGAAACCACATAGGGGCGACATTTCCTTATTTTCTTTTTGGGGTTTTACTTACAGAGTCTGCACATACCCACAATGCAGTCTTTGCACCATCTTGCCCCTCAGACAAGAAGTTACCCAGATAATAATACAAGTACTTCCCTGTAATCTAATCAGTGACTATCTGGTCAGGGATCCTACTTATGGTAGCATCGCTCTCTCTATCACTCACTCACTCACTCACTCACTCACTCACACACTCTCTCTCTCTCTCTCTCTCTCTCTCTCTCTCTCTCTCTCTCTCTCTCTCTCTCTCTCTCACGCACTCATTTACTCTCACTCTCTCATTCTCTCTCATTCTCTCTCATTCTCTCTCTCTCTCTCTCTCTGTAACACTCTCTCTCTAAAACTCTCTCTCACTCTCTCTGTCTCACTCTATATCACACACTCACTCATTCACACTCACTCTTTCTCTCTCTCTCTGACACACTCACTCACTCACTCTCACTCTCTCTCTCTCTGGGCACTTTTCTTGTGTGGATACTGTAGTTCTCATTCCTCCACTGCTCCCCTCTCCTCCCTCGTTTGGTTGCTATGCCATGTTTGGGAGAGCCACCTGCTAGCCATGCAGAGCAGACGTGACCCGGACTCCTTTCTCTCCCCCTCGTCCCATAATAAACATGGTCCGTTTTATCTAAGGGAGGGGGGGGGGGGGCTCTTGGCTGTTTGGATGACAAGGAGGTCCAGCAGTAAGTCCCTCATCTGCAGCTGGAGGACTTGGAGTCAATGGGTCGAGTGAGATTAAAATACGTAAGAATGGCAAAGTAATTTACATGAGGTTGGGTTGAGGTCAATTTCGTTTCAACCAATAAATAAACTGGGTAATTACAAGTGGATATAGTGTTTAATTAACTACAGGTATTACTGGGTCATTACATGTGGATACAGTGTTTAACTACAGGTATTACTGGGTCATTACATGTGGATACAGTGTTTAACTACAGGTATTACTGGGTCATTGCATGTGGATACAGTGTTTGACTACAGGTATTACTGGGTCATTACATGTGGATACAGTGTTTGACTACAGGTATTACTGGGTCATTACATGTGGATACAGTGTTTAACTACAGGTATCACTGGGTCATTGCATGTGGATACAGTGTTTAACTACAGGTATCACTGGGTCATTGCATGTGGATACAGTGTTTAACTACAGGTATTAATGGGTCATTGCATGTGGATACAGTGTTTAACTACAGGTATTAATGGGTCATTGCATGTGGATACAGTGTTTAACTACAGGTATTACTGGGTCATTACATGTGGATACAGTGTTTAACTACAGGTATTAATGGGTCATTGCATGTGGATACAGTGTTTAACTACAGGTATTAATGGGTCATTACATGTGGATACAGTGTTTAACTACAGGTATTACTGGGTCATTACATGTGGATACAGTGTTTAACTACAGGTATTAATGGGTCATTGCATGTGGATACAGTGTTTAACTACAGGTATTAATGGGTCATTACATGTGGATACAGTGTTTAACTACAGGTATTACTGGGTCATTACATGTGGATACAGTGTTTAACTACAGGTATTAATGGGTCATTACATGTGGATACAGTGTTTAACTACAGGTATTAATGGGTCATTACATGTGGATACAGTGTTTAACTACAGGTATTACTGGGTCATTACATGTGGATACAGTGTTTAACTACAGGTATTAATGGGTCATTGCATGTGGATACAGTGTTTAACTACAGGTATTACTGGGTCATTACATGTGGATACAGTGTTTAACTACAGGTATTAATGGGTCATTGCATGTGGATACAGTGTTTAACTACAGGTATTAATGGGTCATTACATGTGGATACAGTGTTTAACTACAGGTATTACTGGGTCATTACATGTGGATACAGTGTTTAACTACAGGTATTAATGGGTCATTGCATGTGGATACAGTGTTTAACTACAGGTATTAATGGGTCATTACATGTGGATACAGTGTTTAACTACAGGTATTACTGGGTCATTACATGTGGATACAGTGTTTAACTACAGGTATTAATGGGTCATTACATGTGGATACAGTGTTTAACTACAGGTATTAATGGGTCATTACATGTGGATACAGTGTTTAACTACAGGTATTACTGGGTCATTACATGTGGATACAGTGTTTAACTACAGGTATTACTGGGTCATTACATGTGGATACAGTGTTTAACTACAGGTATTAATGGGTCATTACATGTGGATACAGTGTTTAACTACAGGTATTACTGGGTCATTACATGTGGATACAGTGTTTAACTACAGGTATTAATGGGTCATTACATGTGGATACAGTGTTTAACTACAGGTATTAATGGGTCATTACATGTGGATACAGTGTTTAACTACAGGTATTAATGGGTCATTGCATGTGGATACAGTGTTTAACTACAGGTATTAATGGGTCATTACATGTGGATACAGTGTTTAACTACAGGTATTACTGGGTCATTACATGTGGATACAGTGTTTAACTACAGGTATTACTGGGTCATTACATGTGGATACAGTGTTTAACTACAGGTATTAATGGGTCATTACATGTGGATACAGTGTTTAACTACAGGTATTAATGGGTCATTACATGTGGATACAGTGTTTAACTACAGGTATTAATGGGTCATTGCATGTGGATACAGTGTTTAACTACAGGTATTAATGGGTCATTGCATGTGGATACAGTGTTTAACTACAGGTATTAATGGGTCATTACATGTGGATACAGTGTTTAACTACAGGTATTACTGGGTCATTGCCTTACCTCCTCACGCCACTTGTACACACTGTATAGATACTTTTTTTCCTATTATTGACTGTACGTTTGTTTATTCCATGTGTAACGCTGTGTTGTTGTTTGTGTCACACTGCTTTGCTTTATCTTGGCCAGGTCGCAGTTGTAAATGAAAACTTGTTCTCATCTGGCCTACCTGGTTAAATAAAGGTGGAATTTTTCTTTTTACATGGATATATGTGGCACCTTAAAATGTTAAATTGGCTTCCAATTCAATTCTTGAATAGACATCGAAATAAAATGGATCCCAACCTGTGTGTTATGCAATACCACCATAGTCAATGTCAATACAGTAAACGTGAACACACTTGGTTTATGTTCATTTGTTTCCAAAATGTCCGTTTGGAGGATCATGGAATTTACTTCTGAATCTCGGAATCTTCCAACCAGGATTTCTAGGAATTTTTTATAAAGTTACCGGAAATTTTACAACCCTAAAAATATCATTTTGAGGTTCTCTCAAAAATAATTGTATGTATGGTTCCAGTGGGTAATAATGCAACAAAGAACTGGCGAGGGAACTCGACTTTGAGCATGGCCATGAAAAAAATGATTAAGGACTCCAAACCAAACAAAGTGGACCTCAAGCTGAATAAACTTGCTGAATTACAATGTTTTTATTTTTATGATTTGAGTATGTAGAATAAGTTACACGTGTAACTGAAATATGCCTCACTCAGATCCCATGGAAGTGCACCGGAGAAGTCCAACAAGTTAACCCAGAAACATGGCGAATTAAAGGGGTAAAAAAATACTGATGTCTGTCATAACACAAATGGTGGATTTCGAGACCAGTGCTACCCCATTGAGTTCCTCATACCGCCATTAATCATTATGCTTGGTGACGAAGCATTCCAAATAACATCAGACTTAATCTCTGGGCCTATGTGGGAATTTTACCTCAGCTGAGTACTATTGAGTGCTGAAGATATTGAGTGCCTTCAGCTTCCTCTAAGAAAGGAACCGAGTACAAAAAAAATAAGCCTTTGTGTAAATTCAGCCCTTGTATTTTCCCTAAACCAGTCGTTTCAACGAAGATTAATTATGGTTTGGTTGAATGATTGCCCTTTTGTAAAATTATTTCCAGTGTCATTTTTTAACAAAGCAAAAAAACGTACCTTCAAGTTGTCTTTTTTTTTGTTGTTACAGGGAGAAATGTTAACCACAAAGGCATGCTGCACGACCATTGGCCACTGCTTGTATCAGCACTATCAGCTACCTGTGACAGCCCTTTCCACCCAAGGTACTGTGCTGGGGGGGGACAGAGGCATTATCAGCACCATGAGAACCGGGTCACATTTTATCACGTCTTCATGAACCCTTTACAAGGCCTTCATAGATGCTTCACAAGCAAATGTTACAAAGGGTGATGAAATAAGTGTCATTTAGCCTTGTACTGTAGCTGTAAAACCTACCAATACATGATCATGTCGTTACGTTCAGAGGACGTCTCACAGGGAATGCCTCCTGCAGGTGCATGGTGTTGACTGGGGTTCAGGTTCAATCAAACAGGTGTGGGTTGAAGACTGGTGTCAAATCAAATCAAATGTATTTATATAGCCCTTCTTACATCAGCTGATATCTCAAAGTGCTGTACAGAAACCCAGCCTAAAACACCAAAACAGAAAGCATTGCAGGTGTAGAAGCACGGTGGCTAGGAAAAACTCCCTAGAAAGGCCAAAACCTAGGAAGAAACCTAGAGAGGAACCAGGCTATGTGGGGTGGCCAGTCCTCTTCTGGCTGTGCCGGGTGGAGATTATAACAGAACATGGCCAAGATGTTCAAATGTTCTTAAATGACCAGCATGATCAAATAATAATAATCACAGTAGTTGTCGAGGGTGCAACAAGTCAGCACCTCAGGAGTAAATGTCAGTTGGCTTTTCATAGCCAATCATTGAGAGTATCTCTACTGCTCATGCTGTCTCTAGAGAGTTGAAAACAGCAGGTTTGGGACAGGTAGCATGTCCGGTTAACAGGTCAGGATCCATAGACGCAGGCAGAACAGTTGAAACTGGAGCAGCAGCACGGCCAGGTGGACTGGGGACAGCAAGGAGTCATCATGCCGGGTAGTCCTGAGGCATGGTCCTAGGGCTCTCAGAGAGAGAGAAAGAAAGAAAGAGAGAAAGAAAGAAAGAGAGAATTAGAGAGAGCATACTTAAATTCACACAGGACACCGGATAAGACAGGAGAAGTACTCCAGATATAACAGACTGACCCTAGCCCCCCGACACATAAAACTACTGCAGCATAAATACTGGAGGCTGAGACAGGAGGGGTCAGGAGACACTGTCCAGGTTCAATCAAACAGGTGTGGGTTGAAGACTGGGGTCCAGGTTCAATCAAACAGTCCACTGTACCATAGAGTGTTTCCCAGTGCAATCAGAACCGGTCTCACTTGTTTGTAAACCACCCCAGTCCGGAATCACTATGGACAATACTGACCTGCAACAGTTTGAAAGGATAGGGTGGTGGTGCTTTCCAGTGACTCAACACAACCTTGGATGTTCCCCATGTCATCAAATACAGACTCTGCTTTTTCCAACTGGCTGTGGACAGAGGAAGCCAACATTATGTCCATATTCTAGTCGGTAACAAACAGCGAGACTCTGTCTGGACCCAAGTGAGCTTTTCTAGGGGAATCTCTTGCCTTGATGCATCACAGATGTCTGGTTGGACTACTTCAAGGTGTTATTCACACAGAGCCATCTTAAATACACCCCGTAGTTCCTTCCTGCATTTCTGAGGCTTCCCTATTTGTGTTTGTCTGTCCTCGATTGATGGTCACAGGAGAAACATAAAATTGCTGCCAGGCTTTTTGAGATGGAAAAGCTTTTGGTCATCAATCAAGCAATGTTGCCAGTCATCTTTGAGATTTAAGCAAAGCTAATAAAACCAAACTTTACTTGTATAAGAAACAAAAATATGAATTGGAGCAAAACTTTAAAGCTTTGGATGAATGACATGAAGACAGAAGTGAGGTTCTGGAAATTCCTCAAAATAGATTATGTTTTCGAAGAACAGCAGAGAAACAGTGAGAAAAATGGCAGTTTAGACATAACTGACACATATATTCTTTGAAGCTAACTCGTTGCTAAAAACAAGTCTGAATCCGTCTTCAAATGATTTCATGTGAGTAGGTGCTTCATAGTTACTTCTCAGGACATTTCCCCAATGTTGAGGTCTCAAAGTTGGCTACAACACATACTGCATGTACACAAATGCCTTGTCAACTATGCTGTCACGTTCTGACCTTAGTTCTTTTATTATGTCTTTGTTTTAGTATGGTCAGGGCGTGAGTTGGGTGGGTTGTCTATGTTCCTTTTTCCATGTTTTGGGATTTCTGTGTTTGGTCTGGTATGGTTCTCAATCAGAGGCAGCTGTTTATCATTGTCCCTGATTGAGAACCATATTTAGGTAGCCTGGTTTCACTTTTGAGTGGTGGGTGATTATTTTCCGTGTTAGTGTTTGTTACCACACGGGACCGTTTCGTTTGTTTCCCTTTGTTATTTTGTACTTTTGTAGTGTTCAGTTTGTCTTATTAAAATGGACACTTACCACGCTGCAAATTGGTCCGACCTTCTCTTACTCCTCATCAGAGGAAGACGACGAACTAATGCGTTAATAACCTGTGTGCAGTCGTAAACTGAGGCACGTTGATTTATCACAATCTTTTTTTGTATCATGGGCTTGTGTAGTCCAAAAAAAAGAGAGATGACATCACAGACATCATGTGTGTACTTATCCCAACATTGTTCCTCATTTTATGTTGGATTTCTCACAATTGCTCACATAATTTTGGTATTTTGATGGCGTCCCATGCCTCGTCCTCAGAACATGTGCAGACCATCTGGCTGGAGTGTTTACGGACATATTCAATCTGTCCATAGCTCAGTCTGTTGTCCCCACTTGCTTCAAGATGTCCACCATTGTTTCTGTACACAAGAAAGTGAAGGTAACTGAACTAAATGACTATCAACCCCGTTTTACTCACTTCTGTCATCATGAAGTGCTTTGAGAAGCTAGTCAAGGATCATATCACCTCCACCTTACCTGACACCCTAGACCCACTACAATTTGCACATCGCCCCAACAGATGCACGTACGACTCAATCTTCATTGTTCTGCACACTGCCCTATCCCACCTGGACAAGATAAATACTCATATAAGAATGTTGTTCATCAACTACAGCTCAGCCTTCAACACCATAGTGTCCTCCAACTTCATCACTAAGCTCAGGGCCCTAGTTCTGAACCCCTCCTTGTGCAACTAGTTCCTGGGCCGACCCCAAGTGGGGAAGGTAAGCAACAACACATCTGCCAAGCTAATTATCAACACGGGGGCCCCACAGGGGTGTGTGCTCAGCCCCCTCCTGTACTCCCTTTTCACCCATGACTGTGTGGCCACGCACATCTCAAACTTAATCATCAAGTTAGCTGACGACACAACAGTGTCTGATTTCCAACAACGATGAGACAGCCTACAGGGGGGAGGTGAGAGCCCTGGTAGAATGGTGCCAGGGTAATATCTTCTCCCTCAACATTAACAAAATAAAGGAGCTGAACGTGGACTACAGGAGGCAGAGAGAGCATCCACATCGACGGGGCGGCAGTGAAGAGGGTCATTAGCTTTAAGTTCCTTGGTATGCACATCACTGACAATCTGAAACGGGTCCCTTCACAAAGACGGTGTGGTAAAGAAGGAGCAAGGGTTGGGGTCCCCCCAGAGGTCGGTCCCCCCACAGATTGCATATGTATACATCATAAGCCTTGAAATAAATGTTAAGAATTACAGAAAATTAGCTTTAAAACTGCAACAATAGCAGGAAATTAGCTCAGAAATTCTTGAAATTCGGGACAATCCTTTGGAAACTTTACTTTTTATTGTATATATTTTTTATTTTGTTGCATTAATTGAATTTAAAATGTACACAGGTATTTTATTTGTTTAAAATGTACATTTAGAGGAAAATATTTATTTGGGGATTTTTCAAAATACTTTCAATATTATTAATTTCCATGTGGGCTGGAAATGCTAAGGATCTCACTTTCAAAGTGTTTTAAATGCTAAAAACAATCATGGATATTAACTGAAAAATGTTCTTATGTATTTTCTTCTGTGACATTAAATAATATTTTTCTTAAAACTTTGATTACTAAAATGTATTTATTATAAATTTTTATTTCACCTTTATTTAACCAGGTAGGCTAGTTGAGAACAAGTTGCAACTGCGACCTGGCCAAGATTAAGCATAGCAATTCGACACATACAACAACACAGAGTTACACATGGAATAAACAAAAACATACAGTCAATAATACTGTCACGCTGTGACCTTAGTATTCTTTGTTTTCATTATTATTTTGTTTAGGTCAGGGTGTGACATAGATGATGTCTGTGTTTTTGTTCCTGTCTAGGGGTTTTGTATGTCTATGGGTGTTGCCTGGTCTAGGTGTTATGTATGTTTATGGTTGCCTGGATTGGTTCTCAATTAGAGGCAGCTGTTTATCGTTGTCTCTGATTGGGAACCATATTTAGGCAGCCATATTCTTTGGGTAATTCGTGGGTTATTGTCTATGTCTAGTTGCCTGTGTTTGCACGCAGTATATTATAGCGGCATGTTCGTGTTGTTATTTTGTATAGTTTGTTTCGTGGTCTTCGTCTTCATTAAAGTATCATGTATTCACATTACGCTGCGCCTTGGTCTCCTCCATATAACGAACGTGACAAATACAGTAGAAAAAAGAAAACAAAAAGTCTATATACAGTGAGTGCAAATGAGGTATGATAAGGGAGTTAAGGCAATAAATAGGCCATGGTGGCAAAGTAATTACAATACAGCAATTAAACACTGGAATGGTAGATGTGCAGAAGATGAATGTGCAAGTAGAGATACTGGGGTGCAAAGGAGCAAGATAAATAAATAAATACAGTATGGGGATGAGGTAGATAGAAGGGCTGTTCATCTGTAAACAGCTATGTACAGGTGCAGTGATCTGTGAGCTGCTCTAACAACTGGTGCTTAAAGCTAGTGAGGGAGATATGAGTCTCCAGCTTCAGTGATTTTTGCAGTTCGTTCCAGTCATTGGCAGCAGAGAACTGGAAGGAAAGGCGACCAAAGGAGGAATTGGCTTCTGCTGGAGCGCATGCTACGAGTGAGTGCTGCTATGGAGCCCAGGGAGCTGAGATAAGGTGGGGCTTTACCTAACAGAAACGTGTAGATAACCTGTAACCCGATAACCTGTAGCCAGTGGGTTTGGCTACAGTGGGTTTGGCGACGAGTATGAAGCGAGGGCCAACCAACGAGAGTGTACAGGTCGCAGTGGTGGGTAGTGTATGGCTTTGGTGACAAAACGGATGGCACTGTGATAGACTGCATCCAATTTGTTGAGTAGAGTGTTGGAGGCTATTTTATAGATGACATCGCCGAAGTCAAAGATCGGTAGGATGGTCAGTTTTACGAGGGTATGTTTGGCAGCATGAGTGAAGGATTCTTTGTTGCGATATAGGAAGCCGATTCTAGATTTAATTTTGGATTGGAGATGCTTAATGTGAGTCTGGAAGGAGAGTTTGCAGTCTAACCAGACACCTAGGCATTTGTAGTTGTCCACATATTCTAAGTCAGAGCCGTCCAGAGTAGTGATGCTGGACGGGCGGGCAGGTGCGGGCAGTGATCGATTGAATAGCATGCATTTAGTTTTACTTGCATTTAAGAGCAGTTGGAGGCCACGGAAGGAGAGTTGTATGGCATTGAAGCTTGTCTGGAGGTTAGTTAACACAGTGTCCAAAGAGACGCCAGAAGTATACAGAATGGTGTCGTCTGTGTAGAGGTGGATCAGAGATGCACCAGCAGCAAGAGCGACATCATTGATGTATACAGAGAAAAGAGTCGGCCTGAGAATTGAACCATGTGGCACCGCCATAGAGACTGCCAGAGGTCCAGACAACAGGCCCTCCGATTTGACACACTGAACTCTATCAGAGAAGTAGTTGGTAAACCAGGCGAGGCAATCATTTGAGAAACCAAGGATGTTGAGTCTGCCAATAAGAATGCCGTGATGGACAGAGTCGAAAGCCTTGGCCAGATCGATGAATACGGCTGCACAGTAATGTCTCTTATCGATTATGGTTATGATGTCGTTTAGTACCTTGAGCGTGGCTGAGGTGCACCCATGACCAGCTCTGAAACCAGATTGCATAGCGGAGAAGGTACGGTGGGATTCGAAATGGTTGGTAATCTGTTTGTTAACTTGGCTTTCGAAGACCTTAGAAAGACAGGGTAGGATAGATATAGGTCTGTAGCAGTTTGGGTCTAGAGTGTCGCCCCCTGTGAAAAGGGGATGATCGCTGAGATCTTGATTGAAAACAGCAGATGTGTATTTGGAGGGCGAGTTATTTAGGATGATATCTATGAGGGTGCCGTGTTTACGGATTTGGGGTTGTACCTGGTAGGTTCATCGATAACTTGTGTGAGATTGAGGGCATCAAGCTTAGATTGTAGGATGGCCGGGGTGTTAAACTCTTGAAGCTAGGGGGCACTATTTTTATGTTTGGAAAAATAACGTTCCCAAAGTAAACGGCCTATTTCAATCCTTCTGTTCCTATGCATGCCTATCCTCCATTTAAAGGGATATCAACCAGATTCCTTTTTCTCTGGCTTCCCTAAGGTGTCACCAGTCTTTAGACATAGTTTCAGGCTTTTATTTTGAAGAATTAGTGTGAAAGATCACATTGAGTAAGTGGATTAGGTGGGGTCCCTCAGAGTGAGTTTTTGCGCTACAGAGTAAAGCAGCCATTGTTTCTCCCGCTGTTATTGAAAGATCTACACACTCGCTTGATATATTATCGAATATATATTTTAAAAACTACCTGAGGAATGATTATAAAAAACGTTTGACATGTTTCTGTGGCCATTATGAAGACTATTTGGAATTTCCGTCTGCGTTGTCGTGACCGCTCTTTCCTGTGGATTTCTGAACATAACGCGACAAACAAACAGAGGTATTTATTATTATTTTTATTTTTATTTTTTATTTTTAACCCTTTTTCTCCCCAATTTCGTGTTATCCAATTGTTTAGTAGCTACTATCTTGTCTCATCGCTACATCTCCCGTACGGGCTCGGGAGAGACGATGGTTGAAAGTCAGTTTCTAAAGACGGTTCACATCTAGTGGAAGCCGTAGGAAGTGCAACTTGACTCCATAGACCTTGTGTATTCGGTAGGCCAAGCTTTGAAAAACTACAAACCTCAGATATCCCACTTCCTGGTTGGATTTTTCTCAGGTTTTCACCTGCCATATGAGTTATGTTGTAGTCACAGACATCATTCAAACAGTTTTAGAAACATCCAAGTGTTTTCTATCCAATACAAATAATAACATGCATACATTAGCATCTGGGACAGAGTAGGAGGCAGTTCACTCTGGGCACGTTATTCATCCAAAAGTGAAAATGCTGCCCCCTATCCCAAAAAGGTTAAATAACACCTAATCCTTTCAACCTGTTGCAAGTGTGGCCAGTGTTGTGCTATAAAACAAAACAAAAGTTTGGAGATTTGTATTACATATTTGGATAATCTAATGTTAGAATTAAACAATCAAGGCCTTTGAACACTTTTTGCATAATAATTGTTCAAATGTATTACCTTTTATTGTGCCTGACAGAGTTGACATGTATTCAGTTAGTTACATTTTATGAATGAAATGTACAACAATTGGTTGTTCCTTTACATGGTGTGATAGCTGATACTCTGGTCTGTCAAAATATACAGTATATTTCAATTGTTGTTAATAATAAGACAAAGTGAATGTAATATGTTTTGGAATATTCTCTGGTTTTTGGAGTACCACCTGCAGCTGCACAGGTGGTACTATAAGAGACAAATCAAGTATCTGCAAATAAAGGTTAGTCAAAAATAATCCTGATTATGGCTAAACAGCAGCCATCAGTTTCGCTAAGGTTTGTGTTAACATGGCTACCCTCCAACCTCCCAAACTTTATAAATTGATCTAGCATACCTTTGTGCCTACACCCATCCATATATATTTCCATCCATCCTTCCATATTATTCTATCTATCCCTTTCTCCCTCCATCCCTTCCTTCACAACCAAGCATCAAAACTCCACCCAGGACACACTGCTTTGCAAATAAAACAGTGTTTCCAGGATCCTCAGATTTGCTGGAAGGACCTATTGTGGCTTCTATTTGTAATGGACTAAAGTTACAATTCAAATAGAGAAAATGCATCAACAGTGCCATCAAAGTGGCTTCATTACTCTGTAGCATCCCTTGTGATGCTCCAGATTCTCCTTGATGCAGTGGGCAATGCTCGTCTTTCCCGGTGCTCCTACAATAAACTTGTCACGAACACCACGGAATCTCCGAATCACTCACAGGTTGGTTTGACCACCACATTGATCTTGAAAGGGAAAAGGGGGATACCTAGTCAGTTGCACAACTGAAATGTGTATTCAACTGAAATGTGTCTTCCACATTTAACCCAACCCCTCTGAATCAGAGAGGTGCTGGTGGCTGCCTTAATTAATCGACGTCCACGTCATCAGCGACAAAGCAGCAAATTCAAAAAGACAATCCAGGGACTGGAAAAGAAACCCTCAAACGAAAGTGATTACAATTACAGCGACGCCAATGATTGCTGATCATTGCTTCCCAATATGTAGATCCCAACACCCAACACCCAGATCCCAACACCCAGATCCCAACACCCAACACCCAGATCCCAACACCCAACACCCAGATCCCAACACCCAGATCCCAATACCCAACACCCAGATCCCAACACCCAACACCCAGATCCCAACACCCAACACCCAGATCCCAACACCCAACACCCAGATCCCAACACCCAACACCCAGATCCCAGATCCCAACACCCAAAACCCAGATCCCAACACCCAACACCCAGATCCCAACACCCAACACCCAGATCCCAATACCCAACACCCAGATCCCAACACCAGTATTTTACCCGTTTCTCTACCCAATTTCATGATATCCAATTGGTAGTTACAGTCTTGTCCCATCGCTGCATCTCGGGAGAGGCGAAAGTCGAGAGCCGGCCAAGCCGCACTGCTTCTTGACACAATGCTCGGTAAACCCGGAAGCCAATTGTGTACAGCCTCATGGGGTCTCCCTGTCGCAGCCGGCTGCGACACGGCCTGGGATCAAACCAGCATCAGTAATAACGCAGCTAGCACTGCAATGCAGTGCCTTAGACCATTTTTTTGGGGAGAACAAGTTGGAATGGACCCGGATTGTTGAAAATATTCAGATTTGTTTGTGTCTTCCAGGGCCCAAGACAGATACAAGTGTTGACTTTCTCTATCTTTAATGACATCATTTCATCTGACTACTGTTAATGATTATTGCTGGTCAGAGATGAAGTTAGCTGAACTAATTATTCACCATGAGTCAAATTGAAATTCTTGCTTTAGAACATGCTAAGACTGCAACTCAACTGCTGTGAAAATCACACAACACAGTTGTCTGCCATCTTAGGGTGGAGGAGAGGATACAGTGGAATTTGAACATTTCTGTAAAAAAAAAAAAAGACCATAGACCATTTTAGCGACAGTTCTACACTCTTAGAAAAAAAGGGTTCCATGTAAAAACCTCTGTGGAAATGGTTTTCACAAAAATGGTTATACCTGGAACCAAAAAGGGTTCTTCGAAGGGTTCTCCTATGGGGCCAGCCAGAGAACCATTTTAGGTTCTATACACAGTAGCACCTTTTTTTTCTTAGCGTGTACCACCAACTAAGTCATGATTTATCCATGACTAACATCCACATCATGTGCCAAGAGACTGAAGCAGGGGGATTAAACACGAGGGGCTGTGAGAGTGGAGCAGCCTGGGGTGAAAAGTCATCTGTGGCTCACCTTCTGAACTTCACGCTAAGCCTCCTAAATTGAATTGACAAGCTCCAGCTCTGTGACGTCTTTTCCTCTGGCTGCTCTGTGACAACATGGGAGCCATCGTATCAATCCCACTTCTTTACGACAAATTTAAACCTTGATATATTGCACAAATAAAACTTCTAGTTCAACACAGACGGGATGCCAGCACAACATCAAATCAAATCAAATTTATTTTATATAGCCCTTCGTACATCAGCTGATATCTCAAAGTGCTGTACAGAAACCCAGCCTAAAACCCCAAACAGCAAGCAATGCAGGTGAAGAAGCACGGTGGCTAGGAAAAACTCCCTAGAAAGGCCAAAACCTAGGAAGAAACCTAGAGAGGAACCAGGCTATGTGGGGTGGCCAGTCCTCTTCTGGCTGTGCCGGGTGGAGATTATAACAAAACATGGTCAAGATGTTCAAATGTTCATAAATGACCAGCATGGTCGAATAATAATAAGGCAGAATAGTTGAAACTGGAGCAGCAGCACAGTCAGGTGGACTGGGGACAGCAAGGAGTCATCATGTCAGGTATTCCTGGGGCATGGTCCTAGGGCTCAGGTCCTCCGAGAGAGAGAAAGAAAGAGAGAATTAGAGAGAGCATATATGGGATGGCCAGTCCTCTTCTGGCTGTGCCGGGTGGAGATTATAACAGAACATGGCCAAGATGTTCAAATGTTCATAAATGATCAGCATGGTCGAATAATAATAAGGCAGAACAGTTGAAACTGGAGCAGCAGCACAGCCAGGTGGACTGGGGACAGCAAGGAGTCATCATGTCAGGTAGTCCTGGGGCATGGTCCTAGGGCTCAGGTCCTCCGAGAGAGAGAAAGAGAGAAGGAGAGAATTAGAGAACGCACACTTAGATTCACACAGGACACCGAATAGGACAGGAGAAGTACTCCAGATATAACAAACTGACCCTAGCCCCCCGACACATAAACTACTGCAGCATAAATACTGGAGGCTGAGACAGGAGGGGTCAGGAGACACTGTGGCCCACTCCGAGGACACCCCCGGACAGGGCCAAACAGGAAGGATATAACATGTTGAATGTCAGTTTGTGTAGTTTGCCAGCCGTGGCTAAGCCTGCTCATGTAAGGATAAATAAGTTAGGATGCACTACAAAAAGAGAAAAAAATTATTATGACAAGCAAAGAGATGGAGGAAAAAGTATTTTTGTTACTGCTTATAAATCCCCCAAATTCTGTTGACATTTTTTTTACATTGATATTTTAGTCATTTAGCAGACACTCATCCAGAGTGATTTACATGAGCAATCAGTCAATCAGGGTTATTAAGGGCCTTGCTCAAAGGCACATCAACAGATTTTTCACCTAGTCAGCTCAGGGATTCGAACCACTGGGCCAAAGCTCTTAACCGCTAGGCTATCTACCACCCCACTAGTGCTTGATGATACAATGACACTGCCCTCACCCTGGACATTGAAGTTAAATAATTAAGATGATCCCTATATTTCTCATATTTTAAGGCCTAGATTCAATTCCGCGGTGTAGCGCGATTGATATTAAAAGTAATTTCCAGTTGACCCGACATTACTGTTACTGTGAATGTGATCTCCGAACATTGCCTTTAAAAGCATGCATGGTGGACGAAATGAGATTGGACTGAATATGGCCCTAAATTCCAGATCTGAAATTCGATGAGTGTCATGAGTGTTTAAAAGAGGAACTTATTGATCCTTGATGGCTCTGTTTTTATCAGAATTATAGGTATGTCTCAATCTTTAAACATAGCCTGAGGCTTTGGACAAATTCCACACGGCACAGCACGCTGGCCTATCACTGTTTAATTATGCAATACTGTCTCTTGTTTTGAAAGTTTGATAGGAATTTTCACACGAGGTAATACAGTGTCTCAAAAAGTAATCGAACCCCTTGATTTTTTACAAATGTTCTTGTTCTCCAGCCTGAATTTAAAATAGATTAAATGTAGATTTTTTTTTTGTCATTGGCCAACACACAATATCCCATAATGTCAAAGAGTTTTTAGAAATCGTTACAAATCTATGAAAAATAAAAAGCTAAAATGTCTTGAGTCAATAAGCATTCAACCCCGTTGTTATCGTAAGCCTACATAAATTCAGGAGTAAAATTTTGCATAACAAGTCACACATTTTGCAAAAACTGTATATCATCTGTATATTCTCTATATATAAATCTGCTCCCAGCCAGACGCCAGTGGCATGAGTTGGTGATGCATCAAGTCTGAGTACGAGGCCGGTTGGAGATGGTAGCTCATAAAAGGTATTGTATGACATGTCACCAAAAAAACACAGGTATTTTATTTGTTTTTATAGCACCTTGCACTTTAACCTTTTGTATTATTTTGAGCAATGGATTAAATTCAGTATGTTATTTTTGCGTCTCCTTGGGTTATTCGTTTTCATGGTTTTGAGTGCGAGTACCTCTTGAACGTTACAGTCAAGGGGGAAACACCATTAATAACAGACCGTAATGTCATATATAAAGAAAACTATTACTGCAGTGCCCAACAATCGTGTGTGCTGACTGGTTGCTACTATATTCATTTCCATAAAACATTAGGGAAAGAGAGCATGTGCGTGGAAATGAATCAGCGAGATACATTTTGGTGTTGGCTCCCCTCGACTTGGACACCCGTAGCGTTACACTAACCACAAATGTTCCTCATTTTCTTGGCTGCCTGCGAGGGAAACAAAGTGCTTGGCAGCCCTGAGAAAACGACAACAAAACACATAACAGCACCAAGACATCACACACCGCCGTTATTTTAGGTAAATGCAATTTCGCAGCCTTAGAAAAATAAAATCAGCATAATTGCTAAATAAAAAAAAAATAGCCACTTTTTTTTAATTGCTTGCAGACTTTTTGGAGATCGCCTGATATTTCAGTAGTTTTTCCCCCCTTCGACTCCAGTGTGCACCCCTGAACGTTTCGAGTCACTCAAACGCAACCGTTAAGCTGCAATTATGCCACCTGGCTCCTTGGTAGTTTACACCAAAGGCAACAATTTTTTCAGGCAGGCATTTATGCAGAACAGCTTCGTTGTAGTCCCCGTCCCCCCCCCTCCCCCCCATCCCAATGTAATTTGAAAGAGATAAGGCCTACTGTATCTGATTCTTCGAAGGAGGTCTCAATAGCTGGCAGGAAGGGTGCAATTTCACCTTTCCCCTACAGTTGGTACATTGTTTGACATATTCCCAGACAAGGCATTTGTAGTCACGCATCTGACAGAATACAGTAACACAGAGGGAAGGCAATGAAAATGAGTACGAAAGATAAAATATATTGCTCAGTCCTAAGACTCGCTGCCTACCAAATAACCTTTTTTCCGTGTACGTAATCCACTTTCTGAGCATGTAGATCCTTTTGTGATCGTAAATCTTAATTTCTCCCCCTCAGTTTAAATGACAAACCATGACTTTGGCATGGTCACTCCAGTTTCCTTAACTTTTAATAACAAAAAATGTATGCAATGATAGCACAAGATAATTTGATTTGAACAAGATTACGCGTTATGGGACTCAACATGTGACCTCTAAATGACATTTTGGGGGAACATTTTAGGTTTTCGTTTGCCCTAATATGATCAAATGTACTGTATTTGTTTTACTCAAAGTTGATCTAGCTTATCTGAATGACTCAACTTCCATGGACGTTGGATGCTCTCCTAATATGGACACCGTACAACAGTTGATTGAATTTCTTTCAATAAGTATACTTTACATACCAAAAATACTGTATGTACTCCTCCTGTTGCTCTAATCCTCATGGGGATGTACATTTAAGTTACACAGCAATTGGCAATGCTGTGTTCTTATCAAACTCCTCTTGAGCAAGAGTAAATGAAAGGTGGCAGCTTCTCAATGGATTTATGTCCACGTTCCCATGTTGTAAGAGCACCCTGAGCCAAATTGGCATGCCTCGAGGAGCTAAGAGCATATGATAAGACCAACTGACATCTTGCATCAGAGTACCTCACTATATTCCCCCAATACTTTCAGGGTGAGGCACTGTTGGTAAGACATCCAACCCGGTAAAAACAGCTGAAGTAAATGTGTCGTCTATGAGCGCCCGTAAATCTGTAGAAGTGTAATCAGTAAGTAATCATTTTGCATGTAACCATATATTTCAGTGAGACAGTGTTATTAGATGGCCCTATATCAGTGATGGATTATTAAAACCATGTGGCAAGACCGTGAGGAGACTTGTTTTTCCCCCTGAGGTCAGTCAGAGCAGGCGCATTAACTGAGAGGTTTCCTCATGTGCGTTATCAGCGAACGCGTTTCCAAAAGCGAGACATCAGAGGCCATGTCAGGCTCAATCAGCACAGTGTGAAGACAGACTTAGGAGCCAGAACCATCTCTCGTCATAGGCCTATCGGGTCTAGTTGTGCGTGAAATTGTAGCCCTGATTGGAAACAGCTACTGTTTCATATTAGAAGCAGGGACTCCTGTTTAAACTCTGTTTACCAACAACCATCATGTTTTAATGGATTTGTTCACACATACAAGACCCTTACCTCCTTGTCACGGCCAGGTCATAGCCGTAGTCTTACTATTACAGGGACAGTGAAATCACAGGTGTAGTTTTGTTATCTGGGTTGATGGGTAATGTAGGCAAACAGTGTAAAAGCAGCGCCAGGCATCCGACTGTCTATACAAGGTCCCACAGTTGACAGTCGCCATGAGGTTGAAGAAATTGTCCGTAGAGCTCCGAGACAGGATTTTGTCTAGGTACAGATCTGAGGAAGGGTACCAAATAAATGATGCATCATTGAAGGTCCCCAAGGACACAATGCCCTCCATCGTTTTTAAATGGAACAAGTTTGGAACTTTTGGAAGACTTCCAATAGCTGGCCGCCTGGCCAAACTGAGCAATCTGGGGAGAAGGGCCTTGGTCAGGGAGGTGACCAAGAAACCGATGGTCACTCTGATAGAGCTCCAGAGCTCCTCTGTGGAGATGGAAGAACTTTCCAGAAGGACAAACATCTCTGCAGCACTCCACAAATCAGGCCTTTATGGTAAAGTGTCCAGACGGAAACCACTCCTCAGTAGACGGCACCCGACAGCCCGCTTGGAGTTTGCCAAAAGGAACCTAAAGGACTCTCAGACCATGAGAAACAAGATTCTCTGGTCTGATGAAACCAAGATTGAACTCTTTGGCCTGAATGCCAAGCGTCACGTCTGGAGGAAACCTGGCACCATCCCTACAGTGAAGCATGGTGGTGGCAGCATCATGTTGTGGGGATGTTTTTCAGCGACAGGGACTGGGAGACTAGTCAGGATCGAGGCAAGATAAATGGAGCAAAGTACAGAGAGATCCTTGATGAAAACCTGCTCCAGAGCACTCAAGACCTCAGACTGGGGCTAAGGTTCACCTTCCAACAGGACAACAACCCTAAGCACACAGCCAAGACAATGCAGGAGTGGCTTCGGGACAAGTCTCTGAGTGTCCTTGAGTGTCCCAGCCAGAGCCCGGACACTAACCCGATCTAATATCTCAGGAGTGACAGGAAAATATCTGTGCAGCAACACTCCCCATCCAATCTGACAGAGCTTGAGAGGATCTGCAGAGAATAATGGGATAAAATCTCCACAAATACAGGTGTGCCAAGCTTGTAGCGTCATACCCAAGAAGACTCTATATAACAAATATTTTTGTGGAAGGTGAACTTGCAAATCCAGACACAAAGGTTGACAAAATTACAAGGAACTTTAAACAGGCGGTCGAGATGGAGCTACATTAAGCAAATTATACTTAATTTATTGTGGGGAATTTACTGAAGGCAATTAAAATAATTGGTATGCAGAGAATGAAAATGCGGTGCACTGCACAAGCAATGCATCCAACTTTTCCTGGGGTCTAAACTTACAGCAAATGCAAGAGAAGAAAATTATAATAAACAACATCTTTAAATAGACCTGAGTTTCGAGACCTCGTTTTGTGACCAGTGATGGTGCCCGTGTCCTGATGCACCTGAAACTACTACCATCATAATAATATGACATTCAGCAGATGCTTTTATCCAAAGCGACCTACAGTCATGCATGCATACATTTTACATATGGGAGGTCCCGGGGATCAAACCCATTATCCTGGTGCTGTAAACACCATGCTCTACCAACTGAGCCTCAGATGACTACATCGTCCTTATCAAGAGCTACCAGACCCGGCACTTGATACATTTATGACATTGCTTATTCCAGTTACTAATACAAATGCACCCATTTAATTAAGAAAATGAAATTCTAGACAAAAAAAAAAAAAAAAAACTTGGCTCCCTTCTTCATTGAATCACATGGCTCATTCATCACAAAACCCATGATAGTACTTTAATAATTGTTTCATTGGCAAGATTAGCCAATTTAGGCATGACATGGTAACCACAAACTCTGAACCTACACATCCATGCATAATTTACCAAATTATTGGAATTCTATAATGTGACTATGGATAAGGTGAAAAAATTATTGTTGTCTATCAACAATGACATACCACCTAGGACTGACATCTTGGATGGAAAAGGATGATAGTGGAGTATATTGCCACTCCTATTTGCCATCTCTTCTATCTAAACCTACAGGAAAGTGTGTTCCCTCAGGCCTGGAGGGAAGCAAGTCATTATGTTACCTAAGAACAGCAAAGCACCCTTTTATTGGTTCAAACAGCCGACCAATCAGACTACTACCAACCCTTAGTAACTTCTGGAAAAAATTATGTTTGACCAGATACAATGCTATTTTACAGTAAATAAATGAATAACTGACATTCAGCATGCTGTGAAGAGACCTCTGGTGGCTGTGAAGAGACCTCTGGTGGCATGTCTTGCGGGATATGCATGGATGTCCGAGCTGTGTGCAAGTAGTTTAAACAGACAGCTCGGTGCTCTCACAAACACAAGAAGTCATGAAGTCATTCTCTCCTCCACTTTGAGCCAGGAGAAATTGACATGCATATTATTCATGTTAGCTCTCTGTGTACATCCAAGGGCCAGCCGTGCTGCACTGTTCTGAGCCTATTGACATTTTCCCTCTTTGGGGTATCTGACCACATGACTGAACAGTCCAGGTGCGACAAAACTAGGGCCTGTAGGACCTGCTTTGTTGATAGTGTTCTTAAGAAGGTAGAGCAGTGCTTTAATATGGACAGTATATTGATACTTTTGTATCAATATATTTTGATTATGACAGTCCAGGGTTAATCCAAGGAGTTCATGTCCACATTATTCATTACAAGATTTATTTGAGCTATGACTACGATCTCCATGATTCTTCTTTAAGAACCACCAGTATTTTAGTATTTTGGGGTCACATATCGGCAAGCTGCCAGTGGACATCAAAGAGTGTATGTTGTCTTAAGCTTTGCTCTCGGAAGCATAGTCGTACTATTATCGTTTAAAACATACGTGTCCTGTGGGACAAGTGTGGGTGTATGATTTCAGCTGCTCCAGTGTTCACTCGTCTGCTAATTTCCATGGAGGGGATTGTCAGTGTGGTAGGACGGTCTTCAATAGAGGGATGGTCAGTGTAGTAGGTTGGTCTTCATTAGAGGGATGGTCAGTGTAGTAGGATGGTCTTCATTATAGGGTATGGTCAGTGTAGTAGGATGGTCTTCATTAGAGGGATGGTCAGTGTAGTAGGATGGTCTTCATTATAGGGTATGGTCAGTGTAGTAGGATGGTCTTCATTATAGGGTATGGTCAGTGTAGTAGGTTGGTCTTCATTATAGGGTATGGTCAGTGTAGTAGGTTGGTCTTCAATATAGGGTATGGTCAGTGTAGTAGGTTGGTCTTCATTAGAGGGATGGTCAGTGTAGTAGGTTGGTCTTCATTATAGGGTATGGTCAGTGTAGTAGGTTGGTCTTCAATATAGGGTATGGTCAGTGTAGTAGGTTGGTCTTCATTAGAGGGATGGTCAGTGTAGTAGGTTGGTCTTCATTAGAGGGATGGTCAGTGTGGAAGGATCGTCTTCAATATAGGGTATGGTCAGTGTAGTAGGTTGGTATTCATTGGAGGGATGGTCAGTGTGGTAGGGTAGTCTTTAATAGAGGGTATGGTCAGTTTGGTAGGTTGGTCTTCATTCGAGGGGATGGTCAGTATCGTAGGTTGGTCTTCATTGGAAAAGATGGTCAGTGTGGTAGGTTTGTCTTCAATAGAGGGTATGATCAATGTGGTAGGTTGGTCTTCATTGATTGAGATGGTCAGTGTGGTAGGTTGGTCTTCATTGATTGAGATGGTCAGTGTGGTAGGTTTGTCTTCAATAGAGGGTATGATCAATGTGGTAGGTTGGTCTTCATTGATTGAGATGGTCAGTGTGGTAGGTTGGTCTTCATTGATTGAGATGATCAGTGTGGTAGGTTGGTCTTCATTGATTGAGATGATCAGTGTGGTAGGTTGGTCTTCATTGATTGAGATGGTCAGTGTGGTAGGTTGGTCTTCGTTGATTGAGATGGTCAGTGTGGTAGGTTGGTCTTCATTGATTGAGATGGTCAGTGTGGTAGGTTGGTCTTCATTGATTGAGATGGTCAGTGTGGTAGGTTGGTATTCAATAGAGGGTATGATCAGTGTGGTAGGTTGGTCTTCATTGATTGAGATGGTCAGTGTGGTAGGTTGGTCTTCATTGATTGAGATGGTCAGTGTGGTAGGTTGGTCTTCATTGATTGAGATGGTCAGTGTGGTAGGTTGGTCTTCATTGATTGAGATGGTCAGTGTGGTAGGTTGGTGTTTCAGAAGACATTAGGGCACACAAAATATTTCAAATGTGCAATGGAAAATGAAAATGTCTTATTGGACAAGTTCAGATAGTACCTCCCTGTTTCAATCTGTTTTAGACCATTTTCTTAAAATGGTGCCTACTGAACACAATCCTGGCCAGCATAAGAAAACCCCAGCTCTCCACCCCAAACCCAATAACCATTCCCCCCCTTTCACTTCCCCCCTCCCGCTACAAAAACTTCCTGAGGGAGCGCTGGGACGAGAGGAAGCTGAATCAACATCAACGTGGCCTGGCCTCCTTGCCAGGGTCTCTGTCTTGGCGCGGTCAAACTCACGGGGCGCACAACAGAGGCCAAGAGACAGGTGGGTAAACTTGAAGGGATCGTATTACTTCCAGTTCCCAGGAGGAAGTGACACGGTGGCCCTCAGAGGCAAAGGTGGGGGGGTTGCGGGTGAAGGGGGGGTAGAGACGTACTGTTTGTGGATCTACGCTTCAGTCATCAAACATCCGCTCACGTCCGTCTGTCTTTGAAGATTGACTAGTTAGCATGTGGAAGAGGCACCCGACTTGCTTACCTCAAAACTACTGTTGGTTAACGTTGAAATGTGGAATTGACTGGGCGAAGCCTTGGCACGCAAAGAGGTTTAATGCGTAGTACACACTCTATTCCAAATGGACTTTCACTTACCGACAAGATGCTCAGTGTATGTGGCCCACGCAGGAAAGACAGACAACCATTATTGTTGCATTCACCATGATCATAACTAGTTGAGCCTTAGACTCAACCAGCTTACTTTATTCTTAAATAATCAGTGATGGGCTCCGATATAGAAAATCAATATTGATATGTCTAAATAATAATTATAGTTGAAACGAGTGTGTGTGGGGACCGAACGTTACACCAGTGGTGCAGGGCAGAAAAAGAACAGCAGGGGTGAGCTGACACACTGAGCAACACTGCGTGACACGGACGAAATAACGCATGACACGGACAAAAAAACGCATGACACGGGCCACGTGACGGCTGTTGAGAAACACTCCATCCTTGCAACTGGGGAAAACAAGGCCCAACCGAATACAAATAAACTCCTTCACATCTGCAGATAGAAGGGACTTAGAAGGGATATTGGGGAGTTAATTGTATGTCCCAAAGTCATGGAGGCTGGACAGCGTGTGATCTGAGAGTAAATAAAACAAACTGCATGAGTCAAAACGACGTGGCGGAGGAATTTGGCCCCCAATGAACAGACGGATGCTCGGGCCCCGCACGGTAGAGACTGCCCTTCCACGGGACTCTGAGGCCACAGCTGTGTTTTCACAGCGTCTGCCCCTGATGGGCACATGAAGTGGCTTAAATAACTGGGCCCTAATTATTTTCTTTGCTCCTTTGAAAGGACATCAGCCTGACCACAGATGGGTTGGGAGTCTATGAGGCCTCAAGGACACTCAAGGTTGGGGGATATGAGGAGATTGAGGAGATATAGGAAGTTTTAAGTTCCATTTATGAATCGTCATTAAAAACAACTAATGTTTTGAATACATATACAACATTTAATTAATTTACAACTACAGATACAACAGATACACCGAGTGTCCAAAACATTAGGAACATTTTCTAATATTGACATGCCCCCTTTTGTCCTCAGAACAGCCTCAATTCATCAGATCATGGACTCTAGAAGGTGTCGAAAGCGTTCCACAGGGATGCTGTCCCATGTTGACTCTAATGCTTCCCGCAGTTGTGTACAGTTGGCTGGACGTCCTTTGGACGGTGGACGATCCTTGATACACACGGGAAACTGTTGAGTGTGAAAAACCCAGCAGCGTTGCAGTTCTTGACACACTCACTACCATACCCGCCTTGCACATACTACCATACCCCGTTCAAAGGAACTTAAATATTTTGTTTTGCCTATTCACCCTCTAAATGGCACACGTCCCACAATCCATGTCTCAATTGTCTCAAGGCTTAAAAATTCTTATTGAATCTGTCTCCCGTTCATCTACACTGATTGAAGTGGATTTAACATGTGACATGAATTAGGGATCGTAGCTTTCACCTGGTCAGTCTATGTCATGGAAAGAGCAGGTGTTCCTAATGTGTTGTCCACTCAGCGTAGATTGGCATTCTTGACTGTTTTGCAGGTGGAATTGTTGCATAATGCACCCTTTAAAATGACGAAAAGCAAACGAAAACTAAATTGTATTCAACATTAAATGTTCATTGCCTCTGCTTAGAAACTAGCATTGGACAAGCCAAGGTAACGACTACCCCAACAGCATACAGTAGGCTACGTAAGAATACAATGCCAGCCAGGCTGAAGAAGAACATGACCCATGACCAAACAATTACACCATACAATATATTTGACAGCACATTGTGGCTCAAGCTCCACTGCCACATTATCCTTGGTATTTATGTACAGAAGCCTCCCACAACACTGTTAATGCATGACACCCGGGGCCTTTTTTCTTGCACTTCGTAGGCTTGTGGTTGCACTCGTAATGGCCGTTTAATGAGTATCTCTTTTTAATGTGGTTGCCCTGAACAGGGGTTTGTGAAATGTCTCTGCAGTGTGAATGGCCTCCAAATGTAGCGTGTAATGGCTCTCAAGTGGGCACGGAGCAGTCCTGGGGGTGCCAGCAGTGAACGTCATCATGTATCCATGTGCTGTGCATTATGGATTGATGCAAACATTCAGCCTGAGCCAAAAACAGCAGGTCCATTTTGTGGGTCTGTCTGAGTGTCAAAAGGAACCTGTACTATAGAGACTGGTGTTTCACAAGTTTTAGGTTTTAAGTATATGGGTACTCAGTCGGATCCCATAATATACTTAACAATATAGTTTCATTATACTTTAAGTGGAACACGTTTTGCATCTCAATGTACACTTTTCACTCAAAGGGGCATCATCCTTGAATTCAAGAATATCTAAAAAAAAATGTCTGGCCTTGTTCTGTCACCAGTTGAGGGCATCCTTTCCTAGAGTTTGAGGGAAGGTGAGACTGTAATACAAGTCTGGTAAGTCTCATTTACAGTAGAAAACATTACAGTTTTACATTTAGTTGTGCTTATACTTATGCTAATAAAATGGAGCTCTTTTTGATATATTACAAGTGAAATTAAGACCATTACTCTCCAATTACAAAGCCCTTATTTCTGTATTACAACAAGTTAATGCAACATTGTTACTACCCCATCTTGAGAAAAAACTTTGTACTGTTAAAATACTGTTAAAATACTTAGTAAGTCTTTGTCAAAGAATCCATAATGCAGCAGCTAAGGAACCTTTTGAAAGAAGCACAGCTGTAATTCTGAGGAACTCAGTCTTTCCTTGGCTGTGTTTACACCCATTTTCCTCAAGCATTCCCAGAAGCCATTGCGTCATCAATTCCTTTTCATACTTTCCCGAGTTAGTATGACCAACAGGGTGAACCTGGGACATCAGTGCGTCATAAGACTGTGCTAGCCTGCTGAGCTTTTAACATGGGAGCTAACACAGGCCTTTAGGATTCGTGTTTTTATTTTTTATTTAACCTTTATTTAACTAGGCAAGTCAGTTAAGAACAAATTCCTTACAATGACAGCCTACCCCGGCCAAACCCGGACGACACTGGGCCAATTGTGTGCCGCCCTATAGGACTCCCAATCACGGCCGGATGTGATACAGCCTGGTTTCAAACCAGGGACTGTAGTGACGCCTCTTGCACTGAGATGCAGTGCCTTAGACCACTGCGCCACTTTTTAGCATGTAAGGTTATTCATGAAAGTTACATTTCACCCTTTTGAACCTATTCCTCTCCACAATGACCCCAGCAGCTGATAGGCATGAACTGACCGAATCAGAGTCATGGCACCAATGTGACGGTCTTGGTTTGAGGCTGGGATGGTCTCGTGCTACACGACTGTGTTAACCTGTTGAGCTAATTCCTAGCTCAGGGAGTACGTGTTTAGATCGCAGGCAAGGTTACTTGTCACAAGAGTGTGGTTCGTCAAACCACCTCTGTTACCCATGAGTGGAGTAGTACTAAGCAATAAGGTATAAGGGGGTGTGGTATGTGGACGATATACCACGGCTAAGGGATGTTTTTAAGCACGACACAGCGCGGAGTGCCTGGACATAGCCCTTAGCCGTGATATGTTGGCCATATATCACAAGCCCCCGAGGTGCCATATTGTTATTTTAAACTGGTTACCAACGTAATTAGAGAAGTAAAAAATAAATGTTTTGTCATACCGGTGGTATACAGTCTGATATATCAGCCAATCAGCATTCAGGTCTCGAACCACCCAGTTTATAATAACAATTAGTGCACAGTTGAAATACTAGTATTACATTTAAGAGTTGTTTGATGCTTAAACATGAAAGGAAGGAACATCTGCTCCAGCCAGAGGATATTCAACTCTCCCTGCTTTAACCTCTCAGAGTAGCCAGCTAGTACTTCATTTGTTATTGTTGCAGACGTTCCTAAGGGGGATTCTCTCACTCTCGTGAGTATCCTCTCTCAGATCGGAATGTTTGTGTAAGATTGATGTGCCATGGCGATGGGTATTTTCACACATACTCTCCTATCCCCCCCCCCCCTCGACTGCACCCCCCTCACACACCACTTAAAGTATGGAGGAGAAGGTAAAACTGGAATATTAAGTAGGTATTTCTCTTTGCATCCCGACAGTAAAGCACCGGAGAGCACTGCCTGAGCTCCCTCCGTTCCTAAATCATGACAAGCGCCCCCATGTAAATCCTTACTGCGCTGAAAGGCCTGTTTAGGAAAAAACAGCTCTGGTGGCTGTCCCAGACAAGGAAAATCCCTCTCTGGGATTCCTCTGTGGAAGGAACCTCTAATCGGCTTATCCACAGACTAGGTGAGAGGAGAGAGATGCTTCTGTATTAGTGGTGAGGTGGAGGTGTTACGAGATAAACAGGGACCTCCGTGATGGTCAAGTGTAGAAGACAACTCTGGAGTGCTGGCAGAGGTACTTTAAGGAAGTTTTTTTTTTCTTTTTCAGAAGAATAACAAATAAAACTAAAAAGCATAAACTGTATGTGATTATAACTTGTAAATAATAACGTTTTCATTCAACAGCCAGCAAATTCCCAGTAGCGGTGACAAACAGCCACTTAGAGCGTGTCAGTGTGTGTAAGCTCATCCAGACGTGTAAAGAATTATTCAAACGTGCAGTTGAACAGTGAAAATATGACCAAAAATGAGGGAAAACATCTGCATTCAATCTGGAGAGAGAGAGAGAGAGAGAGAGAGAAAAAGCACATAAAGGACATGTCCATTCTTCCAAACTGGGAGTGTAAGCAAATGTGTTCTTTTCAGATCTATGTGCTGTTTTGAAATGTGCTCCAAACACAGCTTGAAACTCCAAAGCCCCAGCAAATAAACAGAGATAAACAGATCTTGTGTGTCCCATCTTGCTTTGCATAGGCCACAGCTAAATAACGACAAACTGTATGGTGTCCATGTTAGGAGTCCCAACGAAATTGCTGTCATTGTCGCACTGACTCGTCGGTCACACAGGAGTTGATGTCATTGACTCTGAGGCTGTCCTAATATGGATACCGTGAAAGTGCCAATGTCCACAAAGTGCTTCTCAGTTCGGTCTCCAGAACACATGGAGAAAAGGGGTTTGAAAACAGTAAACAAAGAGAAAAGAGACGTTCAATTCGGTAAATAAGAGGTTGAAGAACTCGAGTTGTTCTCAGACCAGCCTGCGAGTTCAGAGGCTTTGATAGGAACGATCTTGCCAACTATCAACAGGAGCTGAGTCAGAAAGGCCAGAAAACCTCAACAAAAACCAAGATGGAACACCAGCTGCAGCTCCTTGGCGCTTTGATTAGAGTTTGGTCAGAAACCTCACTGTCTTCAATGACGCAGGGAAGACCTGCCAAGGACAATAGACCACCCATCAAACTGTGCTGGCTAGAGGGACATTTTACACAGGGGATTCTGATCATGCAACAGGAATGCCACTGTAAATGTAAACATATAAAATGTGTTTTCTTCTAGATCTCTGGGTATTTCACTTATTTCATTACCTGACATGGTGCTTTGTAATTATAAAACAGATTTTATTTATTTTGATTATCTTGGCATTGTCTCGTGTCTTAAACCCTTCTCCTCAATCTTCTTTGGACGTGATTGACGGAGCACCGTCAGTGGAGTTTCTGTGTACAGTACACACATACTGAACAAAGTTGGACTAAAAACGCTAAAGAAACAGTAGTCAAACAATGGCTTTTCCCATCCTCCCCATAGACCTACTGTTTAAAACACAAGACAATCCAAACTGATCCTTTGTTTGTGCCTTTTGCTATCTCTCTCTCTCTCTCTCTCTCTCGTTTTCTGCCTCTACCTTCACCAGCTCGTTTCCCATGTAGGATGGGCTAATTAGAGGGTCAAATAAGCAGTTGCTTCCTGCCACACAACCCAGAAGCCACACTCTGGGGAATTTACTGGGGCTATTGGGATTGGGACTGGTGGTATGGGTTGTTTCACATCTGTTGGCCAAACCTCAATGCAGAGCCAGGTTGGGGGAGGAGGGGTGAGATTTGGGAGGCAGGGGGCCTCCAAGGGCTCACTTTATAGCCCCAAGGGACAGCCTGGCAATACCCGCCTTGGTCAGAGCTCACAGTCAGAGACTACACAGACAGAGACTACACAGTCAGAGATTACACAGACAAGAGACTATAAACAGGTTCAGACAAATGGTTCTCCTTCGTGTTTTTTATTGTGGTAAAAGGACAGGAAATTTCAGGGGGAATACGGAGCTCCACACAGTCCAATGATGGACCAGTAGATGTATGAACAAGGCGAATTCGTGCAGAGTCTGTAGTGACATATGGTTTTGAGCAACATTACAATTACCTGTGGATATCTTTTGTGAAGTGGCTCCAGTATCCAGAATCTGCAGCAAGAGAGCATGTGTTTGGCAGTGCAAGAAGAATTTGGGTTCGAACCTCAAAACCTGGTTGCAGGGTTTCCAGCAGTATAAAAGTTTTTGATATAGAAACAGTCATTGTGTGTTATTGACGTCATTGTAAGTGCTTTCAAAGGAGGTGAGCTATGCAGAATCCCCAAATGGTTCTCAACTAGACTCGAACACTCGTACACATCTAACCTTCAAATTAGTACATTTTTATTTTGTTCAGCACAGTTGAACTTCAAACTCGGTAATTTGCAAAAAAAAAATGGCATCATTTTCATGATAACATCTTTCCTTTTTGATCAGAGTAGCGTTTCATATTGAAATGTCATTGTTGGGGTCAAATGGCCATCCCACTACTGCAGGTGTAGTAGTGTAGTGTAGACCGTTCAATCAATTCAGTCTGCTAGCAACGTCTGCTAACAACGTCTGCTAACAACGTCTGCTAACAACGTCTGCTAACAACGTCTGCTAGCAACGTCTGCTAACAACGTCTGCTAACAACGTCTGCTAGCAACGTCTGCTAACAACGTCTGCTAACAACGTCTGCTAACAACGTCTGCTAGCAACGTCTGCTAACAACGTCTGCTAACAACGTCTGCTAACAACGTCTGCTAGCAACGTCTGCTAACAACGTCTGCTAACAACGTCTGCTAGCAACGTCTGCTAACAACGTCTGCTAGCAACGTCTGCTAACAACGTCTGCTAACAACGTCTGCTAGCAACGTCTGCTAACAACGTCTGCTAGCAACGTCTGCTAACAACGTCTGCTAGCAACGTCTGCTAACAACGTCTGCTAGCAACGTCTGCTAACAACGTCTGCTAACAACGTCTGCTAACAACGTCTGCTAGCAACGTCTGCTAGCAACGTCTGCTAACAACGTCTGCTAACAACGTCTGCTAACAACGTCTGCTAACAACGTCTGCTAACAACGTCTGCTAGCAACGTCTGCTAGCAACGTCTGCTAACAACGTCTGCTAACAACGTCTGCTAACAACGTCTGCTAACAACGTCTGCTAACAACGTCTGCTAGCAACGTCTGCTAGCAACGTCTGCTAGCAACGTCTGCTAGGCAGACTCCATTATATTTTACTGACTCATTCTTCCATAAATATGAAGAACTGTGAATTTCAAGGAGGGAAGTGTCCGGCATGCCTTAGTAAACGTGTTATACGATATGCCATCACACATAAACAATTTGGCACTGATATGTGACCGAATCTCTAGAGATCTGTCTCTGGCAAAAGACAAAATATTATTACTACTTTATTTGAATGTTCTGTTACGATGTCTGAATAACGTTGTCATAAACCAACAGCTATTGTATGCTGACATGTCTGTGATTTCTGGTACATCAACTGAGTGATGATGGGTATTGGAATAAAGAATGGTACGGGCAACAGCGACGAAGCTTCTGCTACTCTCTGCCCATCTCTTGACCCAGTCCAGTCATGTCCCTAAGCGTGTTCTGTGCAGCCCACTTACAACATTTGCTCCTATAGCTGTTCACTAACACCGTAAGTCCTTCAGCATCGTAATGTAACGTGTTAGCAACTTGAATCATGGCACTCTCCTTTTCCTCCATACAGTACATTTTTGAACTTGTCAACAGTTGTTTCCAAGTCTGTCTGTCGGAACGACTGAACAAAAGCGCCCAATTTTTCCGCTAGAGTCGGACTCCAGAGAAAATCCAAAGTGACGTCTTCCGAAAGGCTCTCCTTTTGGAATTACTCCATATAAATAAATAATCAGTAGATCCTGTGGGAGATAGCCGCTGTGCTGTCAAACAGGAGTGGCCAGCTGGTTGTAATTGAGGACCAAAGGCCCGCCACAAAGAACAAGGAATGTCCCCGTTGCCTCAAAACATAATGCAACATGCATATGTCCTGTGGCTCTATGGGGCTATTTGTAACATGCTGTATTTTGTGGCACGAAATTAATATTTTTGTACACATTTAGCGTGCTACAAACTGGGTCCCAGATGGCTCTGCTCTGGCTGAGGAGGTAGTTAGAAACGGGCCTGCATATGGCTCTGTTCGAGCTGGGGAGGTAGTTACAAACAATGCCTCATATAGCTCGACTCTGGCTGGGGAGGTAGTTAGGGGTCAGTATAAAGGTTGAATCTGTGATATGAGAGGTTGGAGGAAGAGTACATACTCAGACCTGGACATGCTGGAAGAGGTCTGGAAAACTTGAGGATTTGACCATTTCTGGCCACTGTAGTTACTTCCTTAGACCCTAGAGGGCTCTAGCAGTGTTTCAAGATGTGAGAACATGATGTCAAGAGGCCGTACTTTCTGTGACTATCTGGTGCACTGACATCATTATTATTATTATTATTATTATTATTATTACTATTATTATTGGAAGTAGTATTATTACTAGGCATATTACTATTACTAATATTACTGGTATTTTTACTTTTGCTATTATTAGTACTAGTATTACTATTAGTATTATTATTATTACTGGTATTGTTACTAGTATTATTACTATTACTATTATTATTATTATTGCTATTATTGGAATTATTATCATTATAATTATTATTACTGGTATTATTACTATAGCTATTATTATTACTATTATTATGATACTAGTATTAATACTGTTACCATTATTATTATTATTATTATTATTATTATTATTATTATTATTATTATTATTATTATTATTATTGCCAGTACTATTACTATTATTATTATTACTAGTATTATTACTATTACTACTAACATTATTATTACTAGTATTATTATTATTGCCCCCAGTATTATTATTGGTAGTATTACCAGTATTATTATTTCTGTTGCTATTATTATCATTACTATCATTAATATTATTATTACTATTTTTATTATTACTATTACTAGTATTATTATTATTACTGGCAGTATTACCTGTGTTATTACTATTACTATTGCTATTATTATTGTTATTACTAGTAGTATTACTATTATTATTATTAATATTACTATTACTACTATTATTAGTATTATTATTACTAGTAGTATTACCATTATTGTTATTACTATTATGATTATTACTATTATTATTATTACTAGTATTATTATTACTATCATTATTATGATTCTTATTAGTATTATTATTAGTCGTAGTATTACTACTATTATTAGTATTATTATTAGTCGTAGCATTACTATTATTATTACTATTATTATTATTACTATTATTATTATTATTGTTATTGGCATTACTATTGCTATTATTATTGTTACTAGTATTATTACTATTATTATTATTATTAGTAGTAGTAGTATTATTACTATTAGTATTATTATTGCAAGTAGTATTACTATTATTATTACTATTATTATTATTATTGTTATTAGTATTACTATTACTATTATTATTGTTACTAGTATTATTACTATTACTATTATTATTAGTAGTAGTAGTATTATTACTATTATTATTATTTTTACTAGTAGTATTACTATTATTATTACTATTACTATTGTTACGGGTCGTATTACTAGTACTCTTAGTATTATTGTTACTAGTAGTATTACTAGTAGTATTACTGTTATCAATATTAATATCAGTATTACTAGTATTATTACTGTTATTATTGCTCATTATTGCTCATTTGTATTACTAGTACTAGTATTATTATTGCTGGTATTATTACTAGTATTGTTACTATTGCTGCTATTATTATTATTACTATTGCTATTACTATTGTTAGTATTATTATTATAATTATTATTACAAGTATTATTATTATTACTAGTATTATTATTACAAGTATTATTACTATTACTATTATTATTATTATTACTGGTATTATTACTATTACTATTATTATTACTGGTAGTATTACTATTATTATTATTATTATTATTACTATAACTATTATTATTGCTTTTAGTATTACTATTATTATTGTTGCTGGTGGTATTACTTGTGTTATTACTATTACTATTATTATTTTTACTGGTAGTATTACTAGTATTATTACTCTTATTATTATTACTATTATCAATACTAATAGCATTATTCATATAATTATTACTAATTTATTACTATAATTATTACAATTATTATTACTATTAGTATTATTATTATTGCTATTATTATTATTACTATTAATATTACTATTAATATTATTATTACATAATTTACTCTGCAGAGCATCAACAGGGAGCTAGCTATGTCAATAGTATACACCTGATGGTTGTAGTAAACAACATTTCAACAGGAAGACAAGAAGAGATATATGAAACTAAAGATTAGGACCTTTTTGTGGGGACTATTAGGGCGCTGAGAAGAAGACATAGTATTATAGAGACTGAGAAGAAGACATAGTATTATAGAGACTGAGAAGAAGACATAGTATTATGGGGACTGAGAAGAATACATAGTATTATAGAGATTGAGAAGTAGACATAGTATTATGGGGACTGAGAAGTAGACATAGTATTATAGAGACTGAGAAGAAGACATAGTATTATGGGGACTGAGAAGTAGACAGTTTTATGGGGACTGAGAAGTAGACATAGTATTATGGGGACTGAGAAGAAGACATTATTATGGGGACTGAGTAGTAGACATATTACTATGGGGACTGAGAAGTAGACATGTTACTATGGGGACTGAGAAGTAGACATAGTATTATGGGGACTGAGAAGAAGACATATTATTATGTGGACTGAGTAGTAGACATATTACTATGGGGACTGAGAAGAAGACTTATTAATATGGGGACTGAGGAGTAGACATATTACTATGGGGACTGAGGAGTAGACATATTACTATGGGGACTGAGAAGTAGACATATTACTATGGGGACTGAGGAGTAGACACATTATTATGGTGACTGAGAAGTAGAGATATTATTATGGGGATTGAGAAGAATACCCATTTCCTCATTGTTTTCAATATGTTTCTAGACAAGTAATCGAAGGAGAAAGACACAAATGAAATACGAAAGATAAACTATTTCGAAAAAAAGATGCATATCCCATCTCGGCGTAACATGAGCCTGTCTATTGTTCCCATCCT